>NW_016107936.1:34355-55042 GCF_001604975.1 Cebus imitator
CCACCATGCCCAGCTAATTTTTTGTATTTTTAGTAGAGACGGGGTTTCACCATGTTGACCAGGATGGTCTCGATCTCTTGACCTCGTGATCCACCCGCCTCAGCCTCCAAATTATTTTACTTTTTATAGAGATACGGTCTCATTGTATTGCCCAGGCTGGCAGTTTCATAATTTTTAAAGCAAGTCCAATAACATCTTTTTGTTACAGCAACTTCACCTACACACACCTTCTAATCTATCAAAACTAAACTGCTATAGATTATCCACCCCAACTCACCTCACAGATGAAGTACAGAAAAGAAGCACCCTGAGACCAAGGAGCTACTAATTACAATGGCCAGGACTAAAGCTCAAATCTCCTATTTTATGTGTATGTATATGTGTGTGCACGTGTGTATGTGTGTTTGACATGTCGTAAACTATTCCCCGTTTATCATCTCACATCACATAACATTTTATCACATTATTTTCACTTAATAATTATATCACATGTCTTGTATCATTTCTACCCAATAAACTTGGGGAGCTCTGGGGAAAAAACAGCAGTTGGCAAACACAGAGCCTATTGAGGACAAAAGACAGTCTCCATTTGAACTCTCAGCCACTCCCAACCTACTTTCCAATCCTCTTCTAAAAGATGGGTCCTGGTTTCTCATGGGAAGCTCGCTGTGTACTGTGTACCATTAGCCATTTGAGAATCCCCGGCATCCTGTTCTTAAAATTACATTTGGCAAGTCTGTACTCTACAGTCAGCCAAATCTACTTCAAAAATACCCCCTCTGGAGTTTTTGCAAGCAAGTTCAAAGTCATGTATAATGATTTGCACATTTGTACTTTCCCTTATGAACTGATGGGATAATCATCTAGGCAGTGGTAGCTAGCTCTTCAGTGTCAGTATTCAATAGTTAGCATTAGCAGTCATGGCTGATAACACATTATGTTCCAAATAGATCAGTTTGAAGCCTATGTGTCTGGGAACGCATGTTGAGTTCTCGATGAAATGGCAATTCAACCACTCGTTCAGTTGGGTGGCAGTTTATGTGTCTAGGGAGTGAACTGTGCCAGAGTGCAGCCAAGCAGATCATTTCATTTCCTCAAATCCATAAATTCTAATGCCTCCCTTCTTCCTAAGCTCTCCTGAACTCACACCACTTCACCCAGTCATGAAAATAGGATATTTCCCCTCACTCAGAGATCGCAGTTGATCTTTTTTGTTAGCTGCAGCATACCTCATCTGAAACCGTTTCTTATTATTATTAGATTTATTTTTTAATTTAGTGGAGTAACAGGAACTTCAGCCAAAAAAAAAAAAAAAAACCTGAGGCTTAGTTTAAAAATGTTTGAGCTGAGCCAATAATTGTATTTAATAAAATTTGAGTATTTTTCCTACAAGGCACTTACTCTGTACCTACTTTTTCTTCATAAGCAAGTATAACACAGCCAGTTGCCGAGTTTCCCACTTTACAGCTGATTAGAAACATTTAAAAATGGGATTGAAGTAAAATTTGAATGAGCCATGGACAATCAGACATCAAGGGAGAAGATAAAAAATTAAAACAATAGATTATGAGAATCAAAAACATCATTCATTTTATGTAATGCCAAAAACCCAATAATCTTCAGTGGCCCAGAAGGCACCAGATTTTATATGATACCAAATAATTTATGTGCTTAATAATAGCCTGAATAAAGATACTTGTCACAGCAGCATTTATGAAAGTACAAAAAAGGTGAAAGAGCTTAATCATCCAACAATGAAGTAACCATTAAAATTATAAATACCCGGCCAGGCGTGGTGGCTCACATCTGTAATCCCAGCACTTTGGGAGGTGAAGGTGGGTGGATCACCTGAGGTCACGAGTTTGAGACCAGCCTGATCAACATGGAGAAACTCGGTCTCTACTAAAAAATATAAAATTAGCCAGGCATCATTGCAGGCTCCTGTAATCCCAGCTACCTGGGAGGCTGAGGCAAGAGAATAGCTTGAACCCAGGAGGCGGAGGTTGTGGTGAGCTGAGATTACACAACTGCACTCCAGCCTGGGCAACAAAAGCAAAACTCTATCTCAAAAAAAAAAATTATAAATACCCATGCAATCAAATATTCTACAATATTTCTTCATTTTTTTTGTTGATACATAATTGTACATATTTTGGGGGTACATGTGATATTTTGATGCATGTATACAATATATAATGATCAAATCAGGGTAATAGGGGTATCTGTTACCTCACTTGTCATTTCTTTGTGTTGAAAAATTTCAATTCTCTTCTAGCCATTTTGAAATATACAATAAGTTATTGTTAACTATAGCCACCCTATTGCTCTATCAAACACTAGAATTTATTCCTTCCACATAACAGTATTTTTCTACTCATTAACCAATTTCTCTTTTTTACCCCCCTTACCCCTACTTTTCCCAGCCTCGGGAACCAACATTCTACCCTCCTCTTCCATGAAATCCATATTTTTTTGGTGAAGGGGCAGAGTCTCACTGTGTCACACAGGCTGGAGTGCACTGGCACGATCTCAGCTCACCACAGCCTTCACCTCCTGGGTTTAAGTGATTCTCCTGCCTCACCCTCCCAAGTAGCTGGGATTACAGGTGTGCATCACCACACCTGGCTTTTATTTAGTTTTTTGTTTTTTTTTTTTTTTTGTATTTTTAGTAGAGATGGGGTTTCACCATGATGGCCAGTCAGGTTGAACTCCTGACCTCAGGTGATCCGCCCTCTCAGCCTCCCAAAGTGCTGGGATTACAGGTGTGTGCCACCACACCCTGCCAAAATCCACTATTTTAGCTCCCACATAAGAATGAGAAGATACAATATTTGTCTATCTGTGCCTAGGTTATTTCACTTAATGAACTCCAGTTCCATCCTTGTTGCTGCAAATGACAGGATTTTATTCTTACAATGGCTAAATTATGTTCCATTGTGTATACATACCACATTTTTTTTATCCATTCATCTGTTGATGAAGGACACTTAAGTTGATTATATCTTGGCTATTATGAATAGTACTGTAATAAATGTGAAAATGCAGACATCTCCAACATACTGATTTCCTTTTATTTGGATATATACCCAGTGGTGGGGTTGCTAGAGCATATGATAGTTCTATTTTTAATTTTTGCAGAAACTCCATACTGTTTTTCAAAACAGCAGTACTAATTTACATCCCCATCAATAGTGTCCACATCCTCACCAGCATATGTTATTGTCATTTTGATAATAGCCATTTAATAGCTGGGGTGTTATGACATCTCATTTTGGTTTTGATTTGCGTTTTCTTTGCAGATGAAAATTTATTTATTTGTATTTTTTTATTTATTTATTTATTTATTTATTTATTTATTTTTGAAGACAGAGTCTCAGTCTGTCTCCCAGGCTGGAGTGCAATGGCATGATCTTGGTTCACTATAACCTTTGCCTCCCAGATTCAGCAATTCTCCTGCCTCAGCCTCCTGAGTAGCTGGGACTACAGGCACGTGCCACCACACCTGGCTATTTTTTGTATTTTTAGTAGAGACAGGGTTTTTCCATGTTGGCCAGGCTGGTCTTAAACTCCTGACCTCAAGTGATCCACCTGCCTCGGCCTCCCAAAGTAATGGGATTACAGGCGTGAGCCATCATGCCCAGCTGATGGCATGGTGTTATAGTTAGAAAAACCCCAAGAGTCTACCAAAAAACTCTTAGAACTGATAAATGAATTCACTGAAGTTGCTGGGTACAAAACCAAGCAAAGACATCACAAGAAAACTATAGACCAGCATCCTTTACAGATATAGTCGTAAAAGTCCTCAGCAAAATACCAGCAAACTGGAACCAGCAATAGATTGAAAGAATAACATTCCATGGCCAAGTGGAATTTATCCCAAAAAGACAAGATTGGTTCAACATGCAAAAAATCAACCAATGTAATACAACATATTAATTAAGAACACTAAGAATATGATTACCTCAGTGATGTAGAAAAAACATTTCACAAAGCCTAACATTTGATGATTAAAAACATTCAACAAACAAGGAATAGAAGCTAATCTCTCACCTGATAAAACGTGTCCACAAAAAGAGTCACAACTGACATCATACTTAATAGGTAAAGACGAACAGTGTCCCCACCCCAATAAAGATCAGTAATAAGACAATAATATCTGCTGTCACCATTCTATCCAGTATTGTACTGGGATTTCTAGTAGGGCAATTAGGTGAGAAAAAGAACTAAAAGGCACTCAGATTGAAGAGGAAGAAGTAAAACTATCTTTACATGTAGATTACATTATCTTCTATGTTGAAAACACTGAGGAATCCCCCAAAAAAATTATTAGAGCTAATAAATGACTGAAGCAAGGCTGCAGAACAGAAGATCAATATACAAAACTCAATTACATTTTTATATACTGAATGAACAATTTATGAATACATTTTTTTTAAAAGTCCAGGTCCAGATGAGTTCACAGCCAAATTCTACCAGACATACAGAGAGGAGCTGGTTCCATTCCTTCTGAAACTATATCAAATAATACAAAAGAGGGAATCCTCCCTAACTCATTTTATGAGACCAATATCATCCTGATACCAAAACCAGGCTGAGACTCTACTAAAAACAAAACTTCAGGCCAATATCCATTAAGAACATCGACACAGAAATCTTCAATAAAATACTGGCAAACCGAATGCAACAGAGCATCAAAAAGCTTATTCGTCACAATCAAGTAGGCTTCATCCCAGGGATGCAAGGCTGGTTCAACATACACAAGTCCATAAATGTAATCCATTACATAAATGGAAACAAAGACAAAAACCACATGACTATCTCAGTAGATGCAGAGAAGGCCTTCAACAAAATTCAACAGCCTTTCATGCTAAAAACTCTCAATAAGCTAGATATCAACAGAACACATCATAAAATGATAAAAGCTATTTATGACAAACCTACAGCCAAAATCATACTAAACGGGTGAAAGCTGGAAAAATTCCCTTTGAAATCAGGCACTAGACAAGGATGCCCTCTCTCACCACTCCTATTCAATATTGTATTGGAAATTCTAGCCAGAGCACTCAGGCAAGAAAAAGAAATAAAGGGTGTTCGATTAGGAAAGGAGGAAGTCAAACTATCTCTACTTGCAGATGACATGATTTTATATTTAGAAGATCCATCATCTCAACCCAAAATCATCTCAAACTGATAAGAAGCTTAGTCTCAGGATACAAAATCAATGTGCAGAAATCACAAGCATTCCTATATACCAAAAACAGACAAACAGAGAACCAAATCAAGAGCGAACTCCCATTCAAAATTGTGTAGAATCAATAATAAGGGAAGTATTGCTACAAAAAGAATAAAATAGGAATACAACTTACAAAGGATATTAAGGACCTCTTCAAGGAGAACTACAAACCACTGCTCAACAAAATAAGAGAGGACACAAACAGATGGAGAAACATTCCATGCTCATGGTTAGGAAGAATCAGTATCGTGAAAATGGCCATACTGCCCAAAGTAATTTACAGATTCAGCGCTATCCCCATCAAGCTACCAATGACCTTCTTCACAGAACTGGAAAAAACCACTTTAAACTTCATATGGAATCACAAGAGAGCCCAGAAAGCCAAGACAATCCTAAGCAAAAAGAACGAAGTGGAGGCATCAAACTGCCGGACAGTTTGAACAATGAGAACACATGGACTCAGGGAGAGGAGCATCACACACTGGGGTCAGTTTCAGGGGGCTAGGGGAGGGACAGCGGAGCGTGGGGAGGGTGGGGAGGCATAACATGGGGAGAAATGCCGGATATAGACAAAGGGGGAATAGAGGCAGCAATCCACCTGGTTATGTATGCACATATACAACAACCTTGCATGACCTGCACATGTAACCCAGAACCTAAAGTAAAATAAAAATTTAAAAAACTTTATAATAAAATCAAAAATAGAAAATCTTTAGGAACAAGTTTAACCAAAAAAGTGTAAGACTTACACACGGAAAATATTAAATTGCTGAAAAATTAAAGATTTAAGTAAATAGACTGTGGATCTAAAAACTTATTAAGATGACAATACTTCCCTTATTATTGATTCTACACCATTGTCTATAAAGCTCTCAGCTGCCTTTTTTGCAGAAACTGACAAGGTGATTCTAAACTTCATATAGAAATCCATGGGACCCAGAATAGCCAAAACAGTCTTTAAAAAAAAAAAAAACCAAAGCTGCAGAACACACATTTCTTAATTTCAAAACTTACTACAAAGCTACTATAATCAAGACTGTATGGTACCTACATAAGGATAGACACACAGATTAATCTGATAAAATGAGAGTACAAAAATTCTTACATCTGTAGTCAATTGATTTTTGACAAAGATATCAAGAAAATTTAATTAGAGAAACAATAGCCTTAACACTGATCCTGTGACAAATGAACATTTACATACAAAAAAGAGTAAAGTGAGATTCCTACCTCACATCGTATACAAGATTAACTCAAAATAGATCAAAGTCCTAACTGTAAGAACTAAAACTATAACAATCTTAGAAGAAAATATAATAATAACTTTTAAAATTTTGATTTTAGCCTTCTATATATAAAAGTCTGAGTGGAAAAGCACAAACTGTCTTTCCTTTGCTCTTACACCTTAACAGTCAATATAGACAATTTATGTGACCAAGAGTGTGGGAGCAAGCAAGCAAGCAATGAATTTTGGCATGGGATGCAAGCTCGGTGTCCTGAAATCCAATTCAATTCTGACGCTATTTACCTGGAGACAGCAGCAGATCCCGCAGGTTGAGAGCTCAGTCCCTGAGCCTGCCCCACCTTCAGATGCCAATTGCCAGCCCCAGATTGTTTATACCTGTACTTCTGACTGGCTGCCTATAAATGTGAGATCCCACCACCTTCTCCTTGAGTCCAATTAATTGGCTAGAGTGGCTGACAGGACTCAGAGAAACACTTACTTTTACCAGTCTATTATAAAAAAATATTACAAAAGATACAGATAAAAAGATGTATTCTCAGATTGCTCTTGGCATCTCTGTGCAGTGTTTCTTCCTTCAGAATGTGAATGAGGACTCTTTCTAAAGTGGGGGTTTTATGACCTAAAATCAGATGAGGTAGGTCAGAGAATTTATTTAAGGGCAGCTCAAGACAAAAGAGTAGAGTATATTTATATATCTTTCTATGGCCTGCTTTGGAGAGAAAATATAAGAGCTATGGGAGTTATCAGCCAGAAGCTGTGAATGAAAATATGTATTCATATGTTTTATATACATAAATATCACAATTGTGGAATTCGTCCATTGTCAGACAAATAAGCTGTAAATATTCCAAGATTCTAAGATTATCATGTCGTTTGACTTTGCTCATAGAGATTTTGCCTGGCAATAATTTTTTATTTTTATGTTGTTAAATATAATTAATACTTTTCCCCCCTTCTTTTTTTATTGCATTTTAGGTTTTGGGGTACATGCGAAGAACATGCAAGATTGTTGCATAGGTACACACATGGCAGTGTGATTTGCTGCCTTCCTCCCCATCACCTATACCTGGCATTTGTCCCCATGCTATCTCTCCCCAACTCCCACCCCCCCACCGTCCCTCCCCTATTTCCCCCGACAGACCCCAGTGTGTGATGCTCCCCTCCCTGTGTCCATGTGTTCTCATTGTTCAACATCCACCTATGAATGAGAACATGTGGTGTTTGATTTTCTGTTCTTGTGTCAGTTCACTGAGAATGATGGTTTCCAGATTCATCCATGTCCCTACAAAGGACACGAACTCATTGTTTTTTATGGCTGCATAATATTCCATGGTGTATATGTGCCACATTTTCCCTGTCCAGTCTATCATCAATGGGCATTTGGGTTGGTTCCAGGTCTTTGCTATCGTAAACAGTGCTGCAATGAACATTCATGTGCATGTGTCCTTATAGTAGAGTGATTTATAATCCTTTGGATATATACCCAGTAATGGGATTCCTGGGTCAAATGGGATTTCTATTTCTAGGTCCTTGAGGAACCTCCACACTGTCTTCCACAATGGTTGAACTAATTTACACTCCCACCAACAGTGTAAAAGTGTTCCTATTTCTCCACATCCTCTCCAGCATCTGTTGTCTCCCGATTTTTTAATGATCGCCATTCTAACTGGCGTGAGATGATATCTCAATGTAGTTTTGATTTGCATTTCTCTAATGACCAGTGATGCTGAGCATTTTTTCATATGTTTGTTGGCCTCATGTATGTCTTCTTTTGTAAAGTGTCTGTTCATATCCTTTGCCCACTTTTGAATGGGTTTATTTGTTTTTTTCTTGTAAATCTGTTTTAGTTCTTTGTAGATTCTGGATATTAGCCCTTTGTCAGAAGAGTAGATTGCATTGCCTACATATTTTGTAGCTTATCTCACAGGACCTTCTACATTATGAAATTATTAAAATGTAAAAGAACAGGGTGGCAGAGACTACTGGAAGTCCACCAAAATCTTTTTTGCAATTTTACAATAAAGAATTGAAGTTGAGCAAATGATGATGCAGCTCAAGGCCGTAATTCCCAGAAATCCTTGCATCTATGTGAAACCACGTGGTTAAGTAACCATCAGCAGAATCCAAACAAATATATGTAACTCCTAGAGATGCTTCCTCAGAGCAGAAACACAATGTGCCTGCAAACTAGCTTCACTCCTGCAGCAGGGGACATTGTCCTAGCAAATGTGATACACTGCGAGGGAAGGAAACTGTGCCTTTGACAGACCATGGGGAGCAGAACTAACCACTCTAAACCATTCACTCCAAGATTTTTATTTTAACAGGAAAATAACTTACTATTTTCTTTTCAAGCACATTTTATGTCCACTCTATTATAACAGATAAGATTTAATGTTGTTTTCTTTTACCATTTAGCTTTCAGATCAATCCAGAATTCATCCTGAGATAAGGTGTGAGTTATGAATCCAAGCACACAGTTATTTGTTTCTAAATGGCTTCATTTTTTTCCCTTCTGAAATTTGATCTCTATCATTTACTAAATTATCCTATAGGCTTAGATCTATTTCTGGACTTTCTATTCAAGTGCCAGTAACCACTACACCTTTATGATGTTTTAACATCAATCCAGCAATGTTGTGTCCTTGTTTTGCTTGTAATTTTCAGACTATTTTTCTTAGCTATTCTTGTTGCTTTTTATTCCATAATTTAATTCATAAATTCCAATGCAATTCCCAATAAAATATCAATATTCTCTTTTTAATTGGTAAAACTAATTCTAAAGTTAATTGAGCTTTTATTGTAATGAAAATACATTTATTTAGTGTTGGAAGTGGAAGTTTTACTTGATTCTTCTTTAAATCTCTTTTTTTATATAGTGTGTTATCCACCGCAACTCCCAACCCTAATCCTTGGGTCCAATTCCATCATGTCTTAATAATTTTAAACATACTTAGTGTACATTTTCTTTATATCCTCATTGTAGGTATATTACCTCAAAGTCTAATATTCTAGAATCCAGGGTTCCGATCTTGCTGTTTATGATTCCTTGTCTCACTAGTTTTGGATCATATTATCGTCTGATCATTTTGATTAGTAATTATCAAGGGTTTTTTTTTTTTTTGTAAAACATCCTTTATGCCTCAATTTGCGTCTGCTTCTTCAGGCAGCTTAATGAATATCTCTAGTAAAAAGAGTTTGAAATGTACAAAATACTGATGTGGTTCACAAGGAAGAATGTAGGCAGGAGGCGGGAGAGGAATGAGGTATAGGCAATAGCTGGATTTCTGAAAGCAAAATTAATAATCCCAAACATGCCAGGTACAGTGGTTCATGCCTATAAACCCAACACTGTAGGAGGCCGAAGCAGGCAGATCGCTGGAGGCCAGAAAGATCAGTTTGGCTAACATAGTGAAACCTTGTCTCTACTGAAAATGCAAAAATTAGCCTGGTGTGGTGGTGCACACCTGTAATCCCAGATACTTGGGAGGCTGAGGCAGGAGAATTGCTTGAACCTGGGAGGAGGAGGTTGCAGTGAGCCGAGATCATGCCACTGTACTCCAGCCTGGGTGGCAGAGTAAGACTCTGTCTCAAAAAAAAAAAAAAAATCCCAAACATAAGTAAAATAAACAAAAAGAAATTTTTTTTTGACTGAAAGAACACTGATTACAATAGGCATATGATAGGACTCACCATCAGATCTCAGCCTCAAATAATTACCACAGTCTCCCTAAGCACTCCCTTTTACCTGTTCCTGCTGCCCAGTCAGCTAGATCCAACTTTGACCCCTCCAATGGAGCAAGACCAAGAAGGGGACTCAGAAGCCAGTGTTCTGCTTGGATCTCTAGGGCCTAACCCAGCAAACCCCAGCAGGCTTTTTAGAACAGACTCTAGCTATTCAGTATAATTCTTCTCCCTACTACTAGTAAGCAAGGAGATAGGGATGCTTTGGGCTGGACTCCGTCAGCCAAATAAGTCCGCAATTATTTGTGGCTATAGCAACATTATTCGTGTTTCAGATGGGAGGAGGATGGAATAAGAAGAAATACATATATATACACACATATATACACACACATAAGAGAGAGAAAGATAGTCGAAGATAATAATGCTCAAATATTGGCGTACCTAAGCATCATCTTCACAGGTCAGCAATGAGAAGGAAAATTTTCAGATTTTTAGTTGGCATCTCAAGCGATTTCAAGGAAAGTCCTCTTTTAAATCATTCTTGAAAAAGAGTACTGAGCTAGGGAAACAAAGTATTTTTTTTTATCCTTTGATTCAATATTGCCCCACTATCTTTTTGGATTAAGAATAAGGATCATTTTCCCGTTACAGAATGCTATTCTTACTAGGGCAGATTGTCCATTCCAATCCAGGGATGAAACAACAAAAGTCAATGGAAAGGGTGTGTGTGTGTGTGTGTGTGTGTGTGTGTGTGTGTGTGCACGTGCACGCACACAAGTACTCAGCCTTCAAAACAGACTTAATCTACCACAGTAAAATGATGGAACACTGGGTTCTGGTCCCACCTCTGCCTCTTAGGAGTCACCTGACATTGATCATATCACAGCCTCTCTGGTTCTCAATTTTTTCACCTATAAGATAGAGATAATAATACCTACCTTGCTTCACAGAACTGCGGGAGGACTCAAATAAAAAATTGTATGTGAACGAAACTTGTAAAGAGGATAACGCAATAAAAATTTATTCCTTTTCAATGTTGATTTATAAAATTATTTTCCCCACAATATCAAAAGGCTTTTAAATTTTATATTTCTTCTCTGTGCAACATCTTCTTCATCTGAGTAATTTCATGAGGGCTGTTCATTCTGCTTCACTGGCTTCTCTCCATTGGCAACACACAGGGTCTTATCTTCACTCACTCACTCATGAGCTATATGAGAGCAACACTGGTGGCATTAGCTTGCAATGTCTGGTCTGGAACTTTTGACTTGCCCTTTGAAAGCCCCTGAAAGTTCAAAAGTGATATATTTTTGTCCAATGTAGCCAAGAAAATTCTGGAAACAAGAGTTGTTTCCGTTTCTGCCTTACTAACCTCACCACAAAAAAGAAAAAGAAAGAATAAAACCTGCCAAAATTACTATTCTAAATGTTTAAAGAAGAAGACTTTCAACTGAGAGATGAATAAAATTATTTCCATAAAGCATAAGGATAGAAACATCAGAAATAATTATAGAAGCAGCAGCAGCTTTTTACTGTATCAAAAATTGATCACAAGGAGAAATACATCCCTTGCTTCTACTTATAAATGGTGGTTCCTATTCTCTTTGGCAACACTAAACTATGTTTTCATGCTAATACAGTGAGTAAAATTGCTTCCTATTTTTATTTGTTATTAGCATTACTGATTCCAATTGGGACAGAAATAAATAGAATATGTGTATCAGGATCTCCCCAGCAATTTCACACCAACCTCATGTGGTTCTGTCAATGATGGCAATTATAATTCTGAATAAATATGCTTGATGTTCACTTAGCAGGAAACTGAACTCAGAGAAGATTTTTGACCTTTCATTTTAATGTATACACCAGCCGGCTCCCAAATGAGTCAAATACAAATGTCTCCCACCCTGTATTCAAAAGAAACAATAATAGTACCAGGAGCTATTAAATCAGAATATTTTATCGGGCCTGGAGTGGCACAAAGGGATTACGATGTCTAAGGGCCAAATACCTGTTGTGGCCCAAAGACACAAGGCAGCAACCATAAACCAAAAAGCAACACCCATCTAGGCTGAATGCAGCAGGGCTTATTACCAGATAATTATATCCATAAGTCCTTGCTCTGCCCAAATTCTCACCTTTTAGGCACAGAAACTTCAAGGGCTGACTTTTATGATTTGGATTCCAGTAGGCTTTATAATGGCCCACCCAAAGATACCAGGTCCCAATATCTGGAACCTATAAATAAATATTACTTTATAAAGAAAACAAGATCTTTGCAGATGTGATTAATGAAGAGGTTATCCTGGATTATGCAGGTGGGCTTTAAATGCAATCAAAACTGTCCTTACGGCCGGGTGCGGTGGCTCATGCCTATAATCTTAGCACTTTGAGAAGCCAAGGTGGGTGGATCACCTGGGGTCAGGAGTTCGAGACTAGCCTGACCAACATGGTGAAGCCCCGAATCTACTAAAAATATAAAATTAGCTGGGCCTGGTGGCACACGTCTGTAATCCCAGCTACTTGGGAGGCTGAGGCAGGAGAATCGCTTGAACTCAGGAGGCAGAGGTTTCAGTGAGCTGACCACGCCATTGCACTCCAGCCTGGGCAATAAGAGTGAAACATTGCCTCAAAAAAAAAAAAGGAAGGGGTTCTTACAAGAAAAAGACAGAGGGCAATTATACACACTCAGAGGAGAAGGCAGTATGAAGAGACAGGCCGAGATGGGAGTGATGTTGGCACAAGCCAAGGAACTCTGGTGGCACCAGAAACTGGAAGAGGCAAGAAACTAAGCCTCCCCTAGAGCCTCCAGAGTGACTCTCTGTTATCTTTACTTAACTGCAAGCCTGTGATTTTCTATCCTGTGATTTTCCAACATTTTACTTTGAAAGTTAGTCATACTGTCCGGGCCTGGTGGCTCAGGTCTGTAATCCCAGCACTTTGGGAGGCCAAAGCAGGCAGATCATTTGAGGTCAGGAATTCGAGCCCAGCCTGACCAACATGGAGAAACCCTGTCTCTACTACAAATACAAAATTAGCCAGGCGAGGTGGCAAATTCCTGTAATCCCAGCCACTCAGGAGGCTGACGCAGGAGAATCACTTGAACCCGGGAGGCAGAAGTTGCAGTGAGCCAAGATTGTGCCACTGCACTCCAGCCTGGACAAAAAAGCGAAATTCCATCTCAAATAAATAAATAAATAAATATAAATAAAAGAAAGTTAATCATATTGTGTATGAATTGAACATGTTGTATGCAGTTCATTAATTTTAAAACTATATAGCATTCTACTGCATGAATATACCATGATTTATCCATTCCAATATTGATCAACACTTAGGTGGGCTCCATTTGGGGAACATTCATAGGGATGTAACCTTTTCAGGAGTAAGAGTTTCTCTAGATGGATTCTCAGTGGTAGAATTTCACCTGAATTCCAAGCTAGTTCATTTCACTTTTATCTACCTTAACCTACACATACAGGAAATAATTTAAGGCCACAATATTTGTTTCTCTTTCTGTCTACATGTTTCTCTCATTTGAAATTTCCTGTGCTGGGGGCAGTTTCATACCAATGGATACAGTCACCTGACAGACTAACGGCACCATGATGAAGAGGTGGCATCCCACACCCTTAAGCAACATCCCAGAGTTTCTCTTAAATTACATTTATAGTTTTTCCAAGGGAAAAGCGAGTCCTCTTTAATAATTTATGCTTTGTTTTTGACCCTCTGTTAATAGGATTTGGAGACATTTACTTTCTTCTAGACAAGCAAATTACATTAAATCTAATTTAATGCTCTTCACTATTTACCAACTATTATGAATATGGAATATGCTGGGCATTGTGAAGAAGATCAAGTCACACAAAACAAAGTCCTGGCTCTCAGGATACAGCCATGATACTAATTGAAAAAAGATCTAAGCACTTTCATCCATTCAGAGCTATGTCAACTATTGTAATGGCACCTCACCATCGAAAATCCAGACACCTGGCAACTTTATCTGTTTAGGTTGCCACCATGAAGCAATCCCTTTGTAAGAGAGATGCCACAAAATGTACACACTACGCATAGGGATTCCCTTGGTCCTTACAGCCTGTTAATACTTTTTAGTGCCTACAGTTTTATTAAGCTAACATCTGGTTTACAAGGCTACCACAAGTCAGGACTAGCAAGTAAAAGGAGGCAAGCAAGACCAAGGACAAGTGACAGCAAACTCGTGACAGCTAGGGAGAAGACCAAAGAGCTAAAATGCAGATCAGCACACTGACACGTCAAGTGAGGCATATAAGGACAAGTTGCCTTTCATGAATCAATAAGTCCTGAGGCATTCTGCATTTCAGCATAGCCCCGGAAACAGCTGTGCCTATTAATGGCCTTGGTGTATCAGAAAAAGACAACGCGGGCCCAGTCTATTCTACCTAAGCAGCAAAGTGAAGGTGTAATACAATCTTAAGGTCTTCTATCTAAAGAGTTATGCTGTTAGAGAGCTTTAAGGCTGAAATCAACATGCTTTCAACTCAAAATCTCAGATATCTCATAATTATTATTTCTTTTAAGCTCTCTTATATGCCCTGAGCTATATATGTGTTCCGCTACCTCGAAGACAAAGGCCATTACCCTTATTAAATTGAGACTCAGAGAGGTTAAGAAATGTTCTCAAAGTCACACATATGACACCTAGTTGATCCAAGATACACACTCTTGTCTTTGTGACTCCAAAATCTATGTTGTGTCATTATCCCATGTGATTTTATGGATCCAAAAGTCACCTTTCTAAGGTTACTAAAAATGGTACATTTTTTCTCTCTGTACATTTTACAAAATTAATAGTAAAAGGTTTAAGTTTATAACCCAGAGTTATCAGTATGCTTGAGTTACATATCTGCCTTAGGGAATAATTAGATATCTAGGTTGCTACTGTGTTTAATTTGTACCTACCATATGCCCTGGTGCCCTGTGGAGGAATGGATGAAGAATCTTTCGGCTGACTGCTGAGTTTCCCAGATCCTGAGTTCAGAGACTGCTGTGAGGTAGGGACAGGCTTCCCACTAGAACTTCTGGAGGTCAGCCTGGTAGCAGATGAGGCAGGGTGTCCTGGCCCATCCCAACACAGAAATGGAGGCTGTATCACATAGGCATATTTACTTAGCAAATGCAGACTTCTGAGTTTTGTTCAAGGAAGGCAGTTTGTGGAAAGAGCTGAAGAAGAAAAGAAAGCTGTACACCCAGCAGCATCCTTGGGAACAAGGACAGGTCCTTGGGGGCCACAAACACACCTAGCCACACATTCACAAAGAGCAGAACCAGAACTAAGAGAAAGCCAGAAAACTCAGGGATCAATATCCATAACAATTTAATGCAATACTTGAAAACACAACAATGAATAGAAAAAGTTAATGATAAACAAAAGATTATAAATTAAGATTAATATTTCTAATTTTTCCTTTTGCTTCAGGATTCAATAGGGCTTTGCACAACCCCAACAGAGAGTTAACAAAAATGTTTCTTTATAAAAGGAAGGTGAATACATGGTTATAGAAAACCAGTGATTTGGGAGATAATTTTTAAATTATCAATTTCACTAAATGAAGGAAACGGTAATTATCTTCTTGCAGTCTTATGAAGTCTGGGAGTCTCGTGCAGCATGAGATAGTAATTCTCAGTTGTAACTCTGCTCAAAATATCCACTTTTAGGCCCAAGGAATGTAGCCTAAAAGTACTGTCAGGTTGCAGAGCCCAGTGAAGCTGGGCTTGGCCACATGACTTATTTTGGCCCAGTGGAACATGGGCAGAAGGGAAAGACTAACGGTACCAAGCCCAGGCCTGAGAAGACATAAAATGTTTCTCCTCCCTTCCCTTGCAGTTCTGCCATTGTCATGAGTACCTTGCTCGTCCCCAAAAAATGAAAGTAACATGAACCCAAGAGAAACTAAACTCATGGCCAGAAGCCAAGCCCAGTCAACCATATTGGGGTCATCAGAGCTCCCCAGCCACTCCTGAGACGCACATGTGGACAATAAATGCTTATTGTTGTGGAATTTTACGATTTTCTGTTACACAGCAATAGCTCATTGATGCTTTCTCAGTACACCAAAATATTCAGTAGCTTCTTAAGTTTTTGCGTGGATCATTCATTCTTAACCTTGAGTGCACACTAAAATGGATATTCAATTGTCAGAATACCAATGCCCAAGTCTCATCTTAGACCAGTTGTTTCAGAATCCCTAGTGGTAGCTCCTGGATACAGGCTTTATTTTTAGCTTTTAGCTTTTATTATTATTTTTATTTTACCCATAAATGTCATGGAGAGTAATGAATTGTAGGTATTAAGTACTTAAGAAATATATCTGGTATAGAATTATCATGCAGTAAATGTAAGCAAAAATTAGAGAGTTGAGGCAATTTTTGAATTAAAGCAATCACTTTTTTGTAAATTTAGTGTTATGAGCTGATTATTTGTGTCCTCCCAAAATTCGTATGTGAAGCCCTAAGCCCAAATGTGATGGCATCTGGAGGTGGGGCCTTTGGAAGGCAATTAGGCTTAGATGAGGTCATGAAGCTCGGGTCCTCATGATGAGACTACTCCCCTTATCGGAAAAGGAAGACAAAGTACATACACTGAGGAAAGACCACGCAGGCACACAGCAAGAAGGTGGCCATCTGCAAGCCAGAAAGAGAGCCCTCCCCAGATGCTAAATCTGTCAGCACCTTGATCTTGGACTTTCCAGCCCCCAGAACTATAAGAAATGGAGTCTGTTGGTTTAAGTCACAAGAGTCAATGATATTTTGTTACAGCAGTTCAAACTGGTAACAACATTGAATAAACTACATTTGTATACAATCTGAGAAGATTTTTCCAGGAGGATTATAATTATAGAAGAACATAGTTGTCAGGAATTAATACCTTCATTCTGAGCAAAATCTAAACTCTTTTCATGCAAGAGATTTTTATCCTGAGGTCCTATCCAGTTTCTTATGATTGATCTGATATTTGAAAATGGATGTGTTAACTGTGCCCCTGCTAAGGAGAAACCTAGAATCTCTAAAAAGAAGAGTGGGACCTGCATCAGATGGTCCCGGTCCTATCCCAACTCTGCTATTTGCTTGCACAGAGCCCCTCAAGGCATCATGTAACCCCACTGAGCCTCAGTTGTTCATCTATCAAAAGGAGATAAGGACAAAACCATATGCAGATAAAATTAAATGAACTACCTTATTAGAAAAATCTCCTGAAACTATGACATAAATGTTAATCTGTATCATTAGTGAAGAAACCTTTTCCAAAAGACCTCAAGCACAGTGCTGAGCATTCTTAGGATTTCAAAAAGTTTCTTTGAAAATTGGAGCTCTTGTCTCCATCTAAATCTCTCTCCTCCTATAACTGTTGGCTTCTGTTTAACATCTGTTCAGACTTCAAACAGGAAGTTAGAAGGGCAATTAATAATTTTACACGAAATCTTAATTATTTACTACAGAGGTAAATAAATAAGGGTTTGTTGTTTAGTTTTTGATTTGCTGTTTTGTTTTAATTTTTTTTTAGACATGGGGCCTTGCTATGTTGCCCAGGCTAAGTTCCAATTCCTGGGCTCAAGCGATCCTCCCACCTCAGACTCTCAAGTAGCTGGTACCTACAGGTGCATGCCACTATGGCTGGCAGGACTTCTTACTTAAATAATCAGTACATCTGAATCTTGACCAGAGATTGTATACCTTTTTTTCCAGCCATGTCCCCTAGGTTTCCAAGCAGAATTTGTCCTCACCTAGCTGTGCTACATATGGTTGTCCAGGTTGTGCACTGCACACACAGGAGGGTAACATCATATAGCCTGATGCCCTCTAGAGCTTTGCAGAACAGACCTACCTACCTTTACATGGCAGCTGGTTGGACCAAATACGTTCCTCTGTCACTCAGGGACCTATCTTCTAAGAAATATCCCATAGATGTGGTGGCTTCACCTGTAATCCCAGCACTTTGGGAGGCTGAGGCGAGCGGATCACCTGAGATCGAGAGTTAGAGACCAGCCTGACCAACATGGAGAAACCCTGTATCTACTAAAAATAAACAAAAATTAGCTGCATGTGGTGGCTCATGCCAGTAAACCAGCTACTCGGGAGCCTGAGGCAGGAGAAACACTTGAACCCCGGAGGTGGATGTTGTAGTGAGCCGAGATCGTGCCCATTGCCTGGGCAACAAGAGCATAACATCATCTCAAAAGAAAAAACAATAATAACCCATAGATATTTACTCTTCACCTTCCAGATTCCCTAATACTTGAGCGTTAGTAATGTTGTTTATCCTAAACTTTGTGTTTCATTAACAGCTAATAGATGATTAGCAGGGCTGGTTTCATAGACAAGCATGCAGCCTGTGCAGAAACATCAGGCCCTGTACTTGGTTTAATGCTTTGCTGTCTCCATCTTGAAATTCTTAATAATGTTTTGAACAAGGAGCCTGCATTGTCATTTTGCACTAGGCCCTGAAAATTATGTAGCCAGTCCCAATGATTACAGTAAATAAAATTCAAAAGCTCATGAAATTGTATCCAGATATGAGAAAGCCTATAAAGAAATCGTCAGCAGGGACACATATATTAAGATCCGCAGTAATGTGCACAGGTGGCCTACCTCAGAATCATCTGGAGAGTTTGTAATGTATGCAGATTCCTGGGCCCACATGCTGGAGATTCTGATTCAGTAGGTGTGCCTCTCTGGTGTGTGTGCGTGTGTGTGTGTGTGTGTGTGTGTGTGTGTGTGTGGTTTTCTTTTTGTAAATGTCACAAGTCATTCCACTGCACAGCCATGTCAGGAAATTATTACTTTGGGACACACTACATCTTACCAAGAAGTGGAATCAGAAGTCAATTTCAGTGTAAGCTCACAAGTCATCCTTCAAGTGTCCACTGAGATAAGGGTGACTCTTTACTCTACTCTGCTATCGAAATTCCCTTCCCAGGAGTCTAAGAAAAAGACTTTAAACCTTAAACATGGGAGAAATGGCTTTTAAAAACTCAAGGCTCTTTTAATCAGATGGTGTTAAAACCTAAGATTAAAAAGGTAGGAGTTTTTTGCATTTTTCCCCACCTCCTCCTGTCACTAGAGGATTTTTAGTGACTGGAGAGTGCATTCCAAAATACCCCTAAATGGTCACAACTTCAGAAAAGAGAACATGAGGATACAAAAGTAAAATGAGATTGTTTGGTGCATGAATGTCATTCTGGAAAATTCCATGGATGGGAGGATGTTCCAGGTGCACATTTTAAGCAATAATTCAGCATAGAGTCAGATTGTGCAGTGTAACAAAACTGTTTTTAGCAGCATGTTTGTCAGTCTTTCTGGAAGGTTCCCAGCTCCCCCAGGATGGTAACTGACTCTCCTCCCTGAGGACAGAAAGAACTCCTCCCCTGCTACACTAGGACTCATAGACCCCTTCACAAAAGACACAAACTCTGCACAGTCAAAGTGAGGGACTATGTTAACTTCTCTTCCCAGGTCCACAAGAGGCATAGTTTCAAAGGCAGGAACTTCCCAGTGCCATACCTCCGCCCACTTCCCCATCCAGGAGCCTAGAGTTCTTTGTCTAACTTTCCCGCTCCTGGGAAGGTAAATAGCCCAGGTGAGCTTCTTTTGTTTACAAAGCCCACTAAAAGCCTTTGAAGGAGGGGTCTTATCGTGAGCCAGGCAGCCAATCCAGCAACAGAGTTGAAGATCAATCACTCCAGAGGAAGTTTAAAAAAGGAACTCGTCTCATGGAACAAGAAATTGAATGGGGCTGGAATAACTCCCAGACTAAAAGTCCCCCTACCCCTTACCTGTGCAGTCACCATCTCTGGAAACCCTCCCATGACAGCATGGGAACCCTCTCTCTCTCTCTCCCTCCCTCCCTCCCTCTCTCTCTCCCTCCCTCCCTCTCTCTCTCCCTCTCTCTCTCTTTCTCTTTCTCTCTCTCTTTCTCTCTCTGCCTAATAAATCACTTTTCTGCAAAATTCTCTGGGTCCAATACTTACTTGAACAAGCTCACGGCACACCAAAGCTCTCTCCCCACTCTTCGGTGAGTGAGGCCCAAGGACCTGGGAAAATACATCTGATCAGGAAACAGTGAGCATCTTTGGAACACCCCTGCAACCTGCTCCCGTCCCCCGGTTACAAAACCACATCACACGTTTTCTATTATCAAGTTTCTCTGTTTTATTCTCTGTTTTAATTTTTTTTCCCCTGAGACAGAGTCTCACTCTGTTACCCAGGCTGGAGTGCAGGGGTGCAATCTCAGCTCACTGCATGTAACCTTCACCTCCCAGGCTCAAGCAATTCTCCTGCCTCAGCCTCCAGAGTAGCTGGGATTACAGGCACACGTGTTCCACTGAGTTGGGCTAATTTTTGTATTTTTAGTAGAGACGGGGTTTTACCATGTTGGTCAGGCTGGCCTCAAACTCCTGACCTTGTCATCCACCCACCTTGGCCTCCCAAAGTGCTGGGATTATAGACGTGAGCCACCTCGCCCAGCCTATTGTGTTTGATTTT
>NW_016107936.1:55089-65906 GCF_001604975.1 Cebus imitator
TTTTTTGGCAGAGGTAGGAAGGGGAGCAGACCATTTTCTATTTGTTATCAAAATGAATAAACTAGCAGGCAAACCACCACTTTATCCTAAAGATCTGTTTTGAGAGAGCCATAGTCCGTTTCCCCGTTGTAAGGAGGAAATCATTCCTATACACTAGAAAACTTTTCAGAATGTTTTCAGGATACAAAATAGATTCATTCACTCAAGTTTATCCATGAGTGGCTGACGTCAGGAGAATTGTGCACAGGAGTTCAATGTGTGTCAATCTGACACTGAACCAGTCTCTAACCCACGGCAAGGACTGAGAAGTGGAGGAAATCCCACTAAGAGGAGACCCCTCAGATGATCCTTTCGTGAGTTTAATTCTAAAAAATAGGCAGGGAGTCTGAAACGTGTCTGTAAGGCATCTTACAGAACCCATGCCTCATTCTAGGGGGTTACTGAGAAGTAGGGGTGGAGGAGAAGGGGCAGAAACACCTCCTCAGCCCATTTAAATCCTCTCCTACCTCTACAGCCATTCTCTTCAGGACAGATGAGCACTCAAGCCTCCTTCCCCAGAGACTTACAGAAATTCACAGACCCCTTGTCTATTTTTGAGAGTTAAACTTGGGATACGATGACCAAGGAGTCTCCTCTGGGTATGGCTTCCTCCACTTCTCAGCCCACGGGACACTGGTTCAATATGAAATTGACGCACAGTGGGCTCAAAGCTTCTACTTCACAGGCTTCTCATGTACAGCCAAACGTTCCTTCACCTGGGAATGTTCTGAAGAGCACTGTTGCTGTCTTAAGGGAATATTCTTTTAATTTAATGGCTGCCAAGAGCAGGAGTCTTAAAAGTGTGGTACCAGCTCTCCTCAGAGGCTGTCTTCAAAGGTCAAAGGGACCCTCAGGAACTGATTCTCCAAAGTGCTAAGGGACCATGCTGGGCTCATAAATCAAAGGGAAAAAATACATCCAAACTCCCTTCTGGGAGGGTACAGTCTAGACTGTCTTATACACTCTTTGTTATCCATTAAATTAAGTAGTAAAATGTCAACACATAAAATATTCACAAAAAGAAATAAAATTCAGTAGAGTTGTATATTCTGATAGAATTTTCAAAAGCACTAGGTCCGTGTAGCAACTAGAGAAGTGACTGGGGGAGTTTCTTTAGAATCCAGGAGAGATGCTAGGCAGAGTCAACAGGAATAAGAAATGGGCTGGAAACAGGGGATTCGCTAATGGTCTTTGTCGGAAATAGATGTTGGAAATAAATGCTCGGTGCCACAAAGAAAAATCAGCACTGAGACAAAGGATCTTTTAGCAACACAATTTTTACTCCCTGGACTGCAGGAAGGGTACTCTCACTAGCCATCATGCCACCAGAGTACAAAGAACAAAGGAAAACAGAAAAATGTATTTCTTATGCATTTAGGGGCTGTCCTTACTGCTGTGTCTGATCTCCACTGGATGGAGCCAGACCTCACAATCTATCTAAAACCCGACTGGCTAACAGCTTAAAACTTTTCTAAACAGGAAAAAGCAATGGAGAGCTGGGACATGCCTGTGAGCACGTCCAGCACAGATATCCTGGTTAAAGTACAAGGACATAGAACATACTACATGCCTGTAAGCACGGCATAGCTAACAGCTACATAGGATAGGGCTTAACAAAGGTATTAGCGCACTTATTCTTTAACAAGAAAGGAAACTTGAAAAAGGAGTTTTCTACATCCCATAGTCTTTATTCAGAAAAACAAAATCCACTGGCACTTATGTCCTCATTGTCCACCTGAGCTCAAGGATGCAGACTTCAGGCCTGGAGTAAAGGAAATGTAATCCTAGCCCCTTCATGATCCAAGAATAACCCATCACCACAGCTATGCAAACAACCGCTAGCAGTCTTCAGCTCTCCACATTAACTCCCAGACAGCTTCAGAAGACTTGCCGATGTTTGCAGAATCACATAAATGTTAAAGATTCTGGCAACAGTGAGAGGAGAGGAGGGAACCAAAGAGAAGAAAGTCAGGGGTATTAAGATAGAGAATGTATGAAAAGGGAAATTGTGATAAAAATGTATGGAATGAAAAAATGGCTTACTATTTTATTAAAGTTACATTGATAATCAACAGAAATTTTCAAAAATACAAACAACAACAAGAGGAGGGGAAGGAGGTGTTCAGAGGGTATCATAGTAGTGTGAGTGTGAGTCAAACCTTTGTCATACTGGGAAATCAATAAATGGTACTTAATTTTTTTGATCAAGTAATTATTTGAGTTGTGGAGTTAAGACATAGAACAACCAAAAACAAAAAGATTCAGAGGAGTTTTCTCCAGGAAATGGAACTGATGTCAGAGAAAGACTGGGGGAGATGATTGCTTTTTATAAAATCTCCAGTATCACATCATGGTTTCCGTACATGTGCATGAGACGGTGACAAGGTATAGAAACTCTAAGACCTGGCCATGCGCGGTGGCTCATGCCTGTCATCCCAGCACTTTGAGAGGCCAAGGTGGGTGGATCATGAGATCAGGAGTTCAAGCCCAGCATGGTCAACACAGTGAAACCCCATCTCTACTAAAAACACAAAAATTAGCCAGGCGTGGTGGCACATACCTGTAATCCCAGCAACTCGGGAGGCTGAGGCAAGAGAATTGCATGAACCCTGAGAGGTGGAGGTTGCAGTGAGCCAAGATTGTGCCACTGCACTCCAGCCTGGGTGACAGAGCAAGACTCTGTCTCAGAAAAAAAAAAAAGAAGAAGAAGAAAAGGAAGGAAGAAAAGGAAGGAAGGAGGGAGGGAGGGAGGGGAGAGAGAAAGAAAGAGAGAGAGAGGAAGGGAGGGAGGGAGGGAGGGAGGGAGGGAGGGAGGGAAAGAAAGAAAAAAACTCTGAGAACTTACCAACTATGTGATTTTAGGCAACTTTACCTAGCTTTTCCAAGCCACAGTGTCCTCATTTATAAAATGGAACCAGTATTAATGCTTACTTCATACAGTCAGAAGAATGACATTGGATGATACAACTACAGCATTTAGTGCAATGCCTGACCAACAGTCATCTCTCAATAAAGGTTTGCAATAAATAACAATATTTGTTTATTATTATCATCACTTGGAGAGTTGCTTTTATTCACTTAACACATCATAAACAGCTCCACAAATATAGATCTATGTATCACTCTTGAACAGCTGCATTAAAGTCTATAGAGTGGGTTGGCATAATTCTTCAGCCTTTGGACTATTAAGCTTCAAACAAGCTTCTTACCTAAATCTCATGGTTTCTCAACATCAGCTCTACTTAGATTTTGGGTCAAATTATTCCTCTTTGTGGCACGCTGTCCTGTGTGTTGCTGGGTGTTTAGCAGCGTCCCTGACCTTGACCCACAGGGTATGCCACCACCCCCAAGTTCTAGGAGCCAGAATTGTCTCCAGACATTGCCAGATGTCCCCTGGAAGGGACCAGGGAGATAGAATTGCCCCCAGATGAGAACCACTGATCAAGCTAACATGCCTAAAATCCATCCTAAAGACTTCAGGGACTGCTCACCTACAGCCAGCTTTCTTCTCATGAGAAAACCTTCTGAAGCCAGTTACAGGCAGACATGAAACACTGCAGTCCCCATTTAATGTCGCTCACCTGAAAGCAAGGGTCAGAGACATAGCTTTGCAGTGTCCTCAGTCTAAGATACGCTTTACAAGAGTTTGGAAAAGAAACAAGATATACGATCCAAGGAATTAATAACACTTACCCCTCCAATCAAATAAACTAATTGAGGCCAGGCACAGTGGCTCACATCTGCAATTCCAACACTTGGGGAGGCCAAGGCAGGCTAATCACTTAAAAGTAAGACATCAAGACCAGCCTGGCCAACATAGTGAAACCCCATCTCTACTAAAAACACAAAAAAATTAGCCAGGCATGGTGGCAGACACCTGTAATCCCAACTACTCGGGAAGCTGAGGTAGGAGAATTACTGGAACACAGGAGGTAGAGGCTACAGTGAGCTGAGATCACGCCACTGCACTGCAGCCTGGGTGATACAGCGAGACTGCATCTCAAAAATAAATAAAAATGAATAAATAAACAAACTGATGGAAAAAATATTGAGCTGATATCATTCCTGCTCTTGTATTTTGTAATCTCAGTTGATCATAATCTTATTAAATGAAATTAATGGGTACAATTTCGGTAGGGCCAGTTAATTTGGCATAAATAATGCGTGTTCTTCCACAAACTGTCTTCCTAACCAAGGCCAACAACCTTGCCATTATGTGTGAAATGAGTCAAAGGAAACAGGCAAGCAGCTCCAGGAGGCCCAGCCCCATAATTAGGTAAGGACAAAGCCCAAAATCCTCATCCAAATAACACTAGCTCAGAGTTGATTTTCATATATGGGGAGAGGGGACAGCTAATAAATTCAAGTTGAATCTCCTAATTATAAATAGCATTTTAACGTAGAGTTCTGTTTAGCAAAGTTATTTCCATGTCCTTGGGGATGGTTTATAATAATGGTGCTTTGCCAATGTGGTTTCAGAAAATTATATTAAATGAAAAATCCTGTAGAACAGATGTGCTCACAAGTCCCTGTCCACATGGCAGCCAAACTGCTCAATGAAAACACTGCTATGGTTCAGAATTAGTGCTTTCTACTGTTACAGTATTGTTATATTAGCATCTCAGAAGAGTAAAGAAGGCTGGAAAGGAATGAGACAGGGAAATTACCAGAACTAGGGGTCAGGGATGGAATATCTCCAAGGCAAATACTTCAACATGATACAGAATAAAAGGGAGATGAAAAAAAAAGTGTTTTTAAAAAAAATAGCAAAACCAGGACATAGAAATGAAATGCCTGCTTTATTTAGATAAACTAAATCAAGTAAATAACACCACCTCTGTGCTCTGTTTAATAGGTTCCATTTAAATATAATTGGAATGTAGTAAAGCTATTTCCATCTCCCTCAAATTCATTAAAATGAGATTTTACCAGTGTTCAGGAGCTGTTTTTACTCAAATCATCCTTGTACCAGGTTACTCCAAGGACCACTTAGTTTGTTCTCAAAAGTCACACATGAAATTCTATTTGATTCTTCCACATCAATTTGCAGTGACTGCTTGGTCATCTTTGGAATAATTGATAGATGTTCACATCTTGTCTCCAAAGCAAGCAAGAACAACCTCATTTGAGGGTCTGCAGCAAAGAAGCTCCTCTATGGCATTTCTCTTCTGCTGTGTGTGTGTTAACGTCTAACAGAAATCACTCAGCATGACCTTCCCCCCAAAGAGCTTTATTTCCAAATAACACACAGCCCCAATCTTGTTCCATTATGGTTTGAAAATTTGTCCCTTCCAACACTCAAGCTGAAACTTAATCCTTAATATAACACTCTTAACAAGCGGGGCCTTTAAAAGGTGACTGAGTCATGAGGGCTTTGCCTTCATGAGTGGATTAACACACTTAGGGATTAATTGATTAATGGATTATTATCAAAGGAGAAGGTTTCTAACAGAGTGGGTCTGTTATAAAAATCAGTTTGGCCATCACTCATGAGCCTCCTTGCCATGCAATTCCGAGCACCACCTCAGGACTCTGCAGAGAGTCCCCAATAGCAAGAAGGTCCTTACCAGATGTAGCCCCTAGACTTTGGACTTCCCAGCCTCCAGAGCTGTAAGAAATAAAATTATTGCTTTATAAATTATCCAGTCTCAGGTATTCAGTAATAATAACAGAAAACAGATTAAGACACATGTCTACCCTGTTCATCTTTATTTTTTTAATTTTTTTTTAGATGGAGTCTCGCTCTGTCACCCAGGCTGGAGTGCAATGGTGTGATCTCAGCTCACTGAAACCTCCGCCTCCCAGGTTCAAGTGATTCTCCTGACTCAGCCTCCTGAGTAGCTGGGATTACAGGTGCACACTGCCACACCCAGCTAATTTTTTATATTTTAGTAGAGGCAGGATTTCACCGTGTTGCCCAGGCTGGTCTTGAACTCTTGAGCTCAGGCAATCCACCCACCTTGGCCTCCCAAAGTGCTAGGATTACAGGCATGAGCCATCAAGCCTGGCCTATCCATTCATCTTGAAATTGCACATAAGGACAATTTTATCCCATTAAAAATAAGATAATTTTAAAGAAAACCAATAGTTTAATTTTAGAGAATAACAGAGTAGGCTACTAAAAATAAAGGTTAACCTTGAAAATAATGATATTGGCAGTTTTAAAGGACACAAAGCTGAAGGATAAAATTTCAGTTTTTTCCTGAATGTTGAACCTGGCTAAGAACTACCAAAAGAGTTGAGGTTTTTATCAAATAACATGCCTCTCCTCCTAGAGATACCACCACACACATTTTTCACTTGAACAGATGAGTTTTTATCTTAAAAAATAAGAGTTTAGATCAAAGCTGGGAAAATGCTTCTCATTAGAAAGAATACAAAACAAATATTTTAATAAAATCTATCCCCTAAGACATTTCTGAGGTGAAGCTGACACTGCATGCTCAGTTTAAATTAAAATGAATATATGCATTCTCACAGATCTCTGAAACCATCTTTGATAGCAGTTATGCTATTAGTTGCTTTCCAGCTCTTGCTGAAAAAAAATAAACAATGAACATCTTATCTGAATTTTGCTGATGCAGGTAGTAATAAAGTTCTTCTAAATAGAGAGATACAGCTAGATTTGTCTTTTCCACTGGCATTATTAAAAGAGATTAATATATGTATTATCCTTTCACAATTTCCAATGCATATACACTATCTCATTTAATCTTTCCAGCCAGCCTGTGAGTTTGGTAATATCATCATCATTTGTAGTGAAATAATTAGATGCTGGAGAAGGAACGGATTTTTGCCAAATATTAATCAACTCAAAAGTGGTACAGATAGAATCTAGTAGAACCAACCAGCTTTTATAAAGTACATCTTGTCTTCCTCACATAAATGAATGAGTTACCCCCCACCAAGATATATACACTCATACACATAAGACACAGTTGTTTTAAAAACTTAATTGGTGATTTATTTGAGAAATTCTTCACAGACTTGAAATCTTTGATAACCAATTTTCTCCTTATGGGCTGTAGTCTTTGTTTGATTACTTAGTGATTTCCACGTTAAATTGAAAGTAAAACACTCTGCTGCTTAGGGGCCTGCTGGGTTCTCCAAGGACAGCCATAGTGACACCATCCCCCAATGAACCCCACTTCAATAACATTTTTCATTTTTAATTCAAAGAATACACACACAAAGTCCTAAAGTCTGTCCTAAGTCCAGTATCAATTAATCAAACAAATTAAACTTCTTTCATTTTCATGAAATGTTTTGGAAGACCTCCTGTGATTTTCAATTTGCCTACTAAAATTATGTTATTCAAGAATTTTTTAAAAATATGTATCTTTTTGAAAAAAAGTGACTTAGCATTTTTCCATCTCTCACTTCTGATACTATTTCACGGACAGATTTCTCAATGAAAACATCCCACTAAATTATTTAGACCTTGTGAAGAATATTCAAACAGAAAGACACACAGCAGGCTTCATTGGGTGTGTGACTAAATTAAACCGAAAACTAACATTACAGTTAAGTGGGCACATGCTGGAACTAGGTTCCCTGACTTCTCATCTCAGCCCTACTGTTTTTACTAGCACTGCGAATTTGGGGCACATTATTTAAAGCTTCTGTGATTCAGTTTTCTTACCTGTAAAATGGGCATAATAATAATGCTTCTTATCTCACTGGTTTATTGTGAGAATTAAGGGAGTCAGTCAAGGTACTTTGAAAAGTAGCAGGCAGAAAGAAAGTGCTACAGAAATACAATATTGGGCCAGGTGTGGTGGTTCACGCCTGTGATTTCAGCACTTTGGGAGTCCCAAGGCAGATGGATCACAAGGTCAGGAGATTGAGACCATCCTGGCTAACACAGTAAAACTCCATCTCTACTAAAAATATAAAAAATTACCTGGACATGGTGGCACATGCCTGTAGTCCCAGCTACTCGGGAGGCTAAGGCAGCAGAATTGTTTGACCCTGGGAGGTGGAGGTTGCAGTGAGCCAAGATCAAGCCACTGCACTCCAGCCTGGGCGACAGAGCGAGACTCTGTCTCAAAAAGTAAAATGAAAAGAGAAATACAATATTGACTACTATTACTGCCATCATTATAGCAATGCAAAAAATCTCCCTCTTGATCCTTCAAAGAAAAAAATTAAAGTAGTTTCAATATAAACACACACTCATTTTTTTCCCTGCCTTCTTTCTAAGGTTAGGGCTTTCTATTCCATTGGTTAGGGCTTAGCAAACTTCTGCCAGTGAGCCAAATCCAGCCCACTATCTATTTTCGTACAACCAGCAATCTAAGAGTGGCTTTTACATTTTTATTTTTATTTTTACTTATTGATTGATTGATGGATTGAGATAGAGTCTTGCTCTGTCACCCAGGCTGGAGTGCAGTGGCATAGTCTTGGCTCACTGCAACCTCTGCCTCCGAGATTCAAGCAATTCTCCTGTCTCAGCCTTCTGAGTAGCTGGGATTACAGGCATGCACCACCACACCCAGCTAATTTTTGTATTTTTAGTAGAGATGGTGTTTCATCAACTTGGCCAGGCTGGTCTTGAACTCCTGACCTCAGGTGATCCACCCATCTCAGCTTCCCAAAGTGCTGGGATTACAGGCATGAGCCACCATGCCCAGCTTAGCTTTTACATTTTTAGATGCTTGAGAGGAAAAGTTAAAAGAAGAAGAATATTGCATGATATCTGGAAATTAAATGAAATGTAAGTTTCCCTAAATAAAAGTTAGCAGGAGCTCTTAAGTTTAATTAGATCCCATTTGTCTATTTTGGCTTTTGTTGCCATTGCTTTTGGTGTTTTAGTCATGAAGTCCTTGCCTATGCCTATGTCCTGAATGGTATTGCCTAGATTTTCTTCTACGGTTTTTATGGTGTTCGTTCTTATGTTTAAATCCTTAATCCATCTGGAGTTAATTTTTGTATATGGTGTAAGGAAGAGGTCCAGTTTCAGCTTTCTGCACATGGCTAGCTAATTTTCCCAACACCATTTATTAAACAAGGAATCCTTTCCCCATTGCTTCTTTTTGTGAAGTTTGTCAAAGATCAGATGGTTGTAGATGTGTGGCATTATTTCTGAGGCCTCTGTTCTATTCCATTGGTCTATATCTCTGTTTTGGTACCAGTATCATGCTATTTTGATTACTGTAGCCTTGTAGTATAGTTTGAAGTCAGGTAGTGTGGTGCCTCCAACTTTGTTCTTTTTGCTTAGGATTGTCTTGGCTATGTGGGCTCTTTTTTGGTTCCATATGAAGCTTAAGGTGGTTTTTTCCAGTTCTGTGAAGAAAGTCAGTGGTAGTTTCATAGGTGTAGAGTTTCTGCACAGCAAAAGAAACAATCTAAACAACCATTAGAACCACCAACAAACAGAATGGGAATTTTTTTGTTTTTTTTTTAAGACGGGGTTTCGCCATGTTGGTCAGGCTGGTCTTGAACTCCTGACTTCAGGTGATCCACCCGCCTTGGCCTCCAAAGTGCTTGGATTACAAGCGTGAGCCACCATGCCCGGCCCAGGAAAAATTTTTTGCAAGCTACTCATCTGACTAAGGGCTAATACCTAGAATCTACAAAGAACTAAAACAAGAAAAAAACAAACAACCCCATCAAAAAGTGGGTGAAAGATATGAACAGACACTTTTCAAAAGAAGACATTTATGTGGCCAACAAACATATGAAACAATGCTCATCATCACTGGTCATTAGAGAAATGCAAATCAAAACCACATTGAGATACCATCTCACACCAGTTAGAATGGCAATCATTAAAAAAATCTGGAGACACCAGATGCTGGAGAAGATGTGAAGAAATAGGAACACTTTTACACTGTTGGTGGGAGTGTAAATTAGTTCAACCACTGTGGAATACAGTGTGGCGATTCCTCAAGGATCTAGAAATAGAAATCCCATTTGACCCAGCAATCCCATTACTGGGTGTATACCCAAAGGATTATATATATATATATATATTATATATTATATATTATAAAGACACATGCACACGTTTGTTCATTGCAGCATTGTTTACAATAGCAAAGACTTGGAACTAACCCAAACGCCCATCAATGATAAAGAAAATGTGGCACATATATACCATGGAATACTATGCAGCCATAAAAAAGGATGAGTTCATGTCCTCTGCAGGGACATAGATGAACCTGGAAACCATCATTCTCAGCAAACTGACACAAGAACAGAAAACCAAACACCGCATGTTCTCACTCATAAGTGGGTGTTGAACAATTAGAACACATGGACGCAGGGAGGGGAACATCACACACTGGGGTCTGTTGGAGGGTGGGGGACTAGCAGAGGAACGGCAGGGGTGGGGAGATTGGGGAGAGGTAATTGGGAGAAATACCTAACATAGGTGACAGGGGGATGGAGGCAGGAAACCACCATGGCATGTGTATATCTATGTAACAGTCCTGCAAGATCTGCACATGTATCCCAGAACTTAAAGTAAAATTAAAATTTAAATTAAAAAAAAAAAGGTAGCAGGAAACCAGCAAGTTTATTTCTTTACATGGTGTCTGAGGCTGCTCTTGTGCTACAAGGCAGACTGAGGAGTTGCGAAAGACCTCAAGGCTCACAAAGCTTAAAACATTTACTCTCCAGACCTTACAGGAAAAGTGGCCAACTCATATTTTATTGGTGATTGGTGTGCACTGCAAACTTCAGGATGTTTCTAAACTTTAGAAACATTCACTTTCCAGTGAATGGAGTGCAGACAGATCCTGAAAGGAAAAATTCAGATTCAGGAAAATCACAAA
>NW_016107936.1:65955-97826 GCF_001604975.1 Cebus imitator
AGCAATTCTCCTGCCTCAGCCTCCCTAGTAGCTGGGACTACAGGCACGTGCCATCACACCTAGTTAATTTTTTTTGTATTTTTAGTAGAGACAGGGTTTCTCCATGTTGGCCAGAATGGTCTCAATCTCCCGACCTCGTTATCCACCCATATTCACCTCCCAAAGTGCTGGGATTATAGACGTGAGCCACCTCACCCGGCCAGTGTTATTCCTTCTGAAGCGTTCTAGGAAAGGTATGATAATGAAGTCCATTAAAAGTACATGGTAAACTAAATTTTATATATACTATGAGATTTGATTATTCATAATAACCAAAAATATTCTGCATTCACAGCATAGATGCTCAGTTTTATAATAAAACTTTTAAACAGCAGCTGAAAATGCATAAGGCACAATCCCCTGCACAGCCAGCTTTACCACTTTCTGTCATTTTTTTTAATGCATTGCATAGTTTTTAAAGTCAAATTTTGGGCCAGGCACGGTGGCTCATGCCTGTAACTGCAGCACTTTGGGAGGCCGAGGCAGGGGTTGGATCACGAGGTCAGGAGATCGAGACCATTCTGGCCAACAAGGTGAAACCCTGTCTCTACTAATAATACAGAAATTAGATGGGTGTGGTGGCATGCCTGTAATCCCAGCTACTCGGGAGGCTGAGGCAGGAGAATTGCTTGAACCCGGGAGACAGGTTCACTATGAAATAAGTTTACCTAGCCTATCCACTTTCTCATTTGTCTCTGGGATTCTTCTCATTTTTTCTGGGTAGAATCAGTTCTTTCTTTTCTCACTACCATAATCACATACTTAACCTTCTCTAACAGTTATTTTATGGCACTTCATTACGGAAATATTTATATTTAGTATTTTTTCATTGTCATGGCTTTCCTGCTATTGTCTTCAACTTTCCTCATCACCAATGAAATATTTTCTTATACTTTGGTGAGGCCAAGTTGAAGAAAAATAAAATGGAAAATTCTGTTCATGTCTGTAGTTTTTTTTCTTGCTTAAGCATTTTCTTTCTTTTATTATTTTAATAGAATTATTTTTCCTAAAAGTATGATTTCCCTTATAAGTTCATGCAACAAAAACAGCTTTGGGGATATTACAGTTAAATGAGCACTAGGATTCAGGAGTCCTGTGGAAACTCACCAAAAGTCCATCAGCTCACTTTCTTCATCTGTGAAATGGAAATATCAAAAGAGATGACTCTGTATTTCTATATAACTCTGAGTTTCTAAGATTCTTGCTTTATTCACAATTCTTGTCGTTATTGGGTCTTTCCATAGATAATAGTTTCTAACGTTGTTCTAACATTGGATAAAACTATTTATTTCTGAATTTCTACAACTCTGTATTCTATATAATAGTTCTATATTCTGAATTACTAAATCACTTTCTAATTCTCTACTTTACTATGAGCTTGTGATTCAGATTCATCCAGCTGCGTTTGCAGCTGTTTAGAAAGACCGGAGGCTGAATGTGAGCCCCCAGGACGTGAGCCCCAGGCATATGGATATCCATTAGGGCTGCTAAAAACTCCACTTCCCTTGCAGTAAAATTGAGAGTTATTGAAAGCTCAGTACTTTTCCCGTCCAGTCCTTACAAGGCAAAGTAGAGTAACAACATTTTAAATTACAAAAGTAATACAAGAATCATGCTCTTTTAAAAAATTCAAATTTTAAAGAATTAGATATAAGAGACAAAATTACCCATTTCATCCTCTTAAAATAAGAACACTCTCTTAGGCAACCAGAGTATCCTTCCATAACTTTATGCATTTATGTGAATAAATACAGATTTATAGCTACAGATATAGATTCGGATATCTTTTTATGCTTACAAACATAGATTCATACTAGACATATTATTCTGAAACTCTGAAACTTATAACTTTTTAACTTAATGTCACATCTTGGAGTTCCTTTCATTTCAGTACATACAGATCTACTTGATTCTTTTTATTGGTTTCATAGAATCCTTATATTACCAGTTTCTAATGATAGACATACAAGTTATTTCCAATTTATTTATTTTGACAAATAAATAATTTTTATATTTTTTGCGCATATATATAAATGTGTGATAGATAGAAAATCTAGGTTAAAGGAAATTAGTATTTTAAATTCAGGTGAAAATTGCCAAATCTCTTCAAACATTATTTGCTACTTTATATTCCCATCAATAATGTGTGACAAATGTTCACTTTTTATGTTCATATTATGTTAAAAGATTATTAATAAATGTTCATATTATTTTTGCTAGCCCAATGAATGAAAAATGCTCAATCTTTATTATTTTAATTTGCATTTTTTGGTTAAGTTAGCTTACTAATTTTTCACATTCCAATGGACTGTGAATAGATTTTTCCTTATCACTGTCCATTTTTCTCTTGGGTCATTCCTTTTATTGACTACAGAGTGTTTTATATATTATAGAAATTGATCTTCTGTTTATTTTGCCATTATTGTTTTTCTCAATACTACTTATATTTTATCTTTGCTTATGGACAAGTTTAAAATTTTAAACTCTATATCTTTATGGTAATGTGTTCTGTGTCTTAATTAGGAAAATCTTCCCCACTCAAATATTATTAAAATGTAAAACAAATGTGTATTTTTTTAAAAAAATCAGTTTAAAAAGATGAAAACCTAACAAAAATGATGGCACAGTTTTACGCATTTCAAATGGTCAAATGGTTTGAATGGTGCATAAGTTTGATAATATACATGGCACTTGACCTTGAAGAAGACCTGGAGCTTGCCCATAGATGCGGGCTTGGAAGGGCAGCAGCTTCTAATTTATGGTGAGGTGGTGGGGACAGGGTTATCTGAAATCTGACAGAAAGCTATAACAGCAGGTGTGGATGGGTGTGGCTTATAACACGGTGTTTTGAAGAATTCGATAGATGTTGAGGGGTGTGCACATGCATGCCTTATGTATTCCCATGTAGCGTGGCTTAGCAGATCATTTTCTGCATTCCCCTAGTGCTTCTCCAGGATGAAATCACGCATTGAGAAATAGGAAATTTGTGGCTCACACATGTAATCTCAGCGCTTTGGGAGGCTAAGTCAGGAGAATTGCTTGCGGCCAGGCTGGGCAACATAGTGAAACCCTGTCTCAAAACAAAACAAAACCAACCAAATAAACAGAAAATTTGTGTTGTGCTCATATTGTTTCCTAATATATCAATCAAATTGAAAAAAATAAGTCCTGCATGTTCTTATATTTATAAGGAGTTTTTTTCAGTTTATGTCTTTAAACCATATGGAATTTATTTTTATATATGGCATAAGATATAGAATAATTTTTTCAAACATTATTGTCCATGTGTCATTTATGAAACAGTCCATTTATAAATGCTTAATTACCAAAGACACATGATTCTGTGGATTCTCAATTCTATTCCATTTATTTATTCTTCTGTTTCCATGACAAAACTACACAAACCACACTGCTATGGAAAGTTTCCTTTTTTTTTTTTTTTTTTTTTTTTTTTTNCATAGCATGGTTTTATTTGGAAAAAAATCTAAAACAATTTTTTGATTGGAATTACATTGAATTTATAAGTTAACTTGGGAAGAAATTACCAGTTTGCAGTTCTGTCTTCCCATCCAGAAATACTGTGTATCTCCCCAGTATTCATCACTTCTTTTGTGTTTTTCAATAGAGTGTTCTAATTTTCCTTGAACATTTCTTAGGCTCTGAGGTTTATCCTTAGGCATTTCAGAGTTTCTGAGGTTCTGCCCTTATTCTTAGGCATTTTGGTCTTTTTATTCCTATGAATAACATCTATCTTTATGTGCTACTCTTAGATAACGGTAAATTTGTGATCTCAGTGTTTGGTCTTATATTCGGGCAATTCAATGAATTCTCATATTAGTTCTAAAAGCTTTTTAGTTTCTTTGATTTTCTACGTAGACAATCATACCAACTACAAATGATTGTGGTTTTATCACTTCAATTTCAATGTTTGTACACTATTCATTGGGGAGTATCTGCAGTACAATCAGGAGCCATAACAGAGCTCCCGATTTTAATTAATGTGCTCCCAATGTTTCACTGTTGCATAAGATATTTGCTGTTTCGGTAGATACCTTTTATCTAAGTTTAGGAGGCTGTTTCTTCCTAGTTTTTACCAGGAGTATCTGTTGAATTTTTATAAATTGCTTTTTCTGTACCTGGCAAGATAATCGTGTAATTTTTACCTTTTTCTTTAATGAACTGAAAAAATGGTAATAGGTTTCACAGTATAGAAACATGCTTTCATTTCCGAAATAACTATTTAGTCCTGATGTGTTATTCCTTTTGATCATCACTAAGTTTTGTTGGCTAACATTTTCATTCAAATTTTTGAATCTATTTTGGTAAATAAAGTTCGCCTGTGGTTTTCTTTTGTTAGGCTGAATTTTTTCAGTTTGGAAATCAAAATTAAAATCATCAAAGAATAAACTAACAAGCAAAAGAAATTGTGAAAAATTTACAGAGGACTGTGGTTTAAAGTGTCTGTTCCTCTAGGAGTCTAATCCTGTAACACTGACAAAAAAAAAAAAAAAAAAAAAAAAAAAAAAAAAAAAAAAAAAAAAAAAAAAAAACCATAGGAAACTGATATTTTATATTCCTGCAATTTGCTGTTGCAAATTATAGTTGTAACCCAGATACGAAATAGGTGACATTGGCAAGGAACAATCAGAAGCCAACTTGTTATTTTCTCCCCTGCTAGTCAAGGCCATTTTGTGTTGCTGATTCTCTTTGCCTGTGGATGAAATCTTGCCTTGCTCCTGGTAAAATCTTGTACAGACCCCGTAAGACATCCCTTCACTCCATGATTACTTAGTGCCCTCTAGCCACTTGCACTCCTAAGGGTATTTTCATTTCAGTAATTAAATATAACATCCTGTGTAACAGTCAAACTCTAAACTTCTTTTCAAAGTGAAGGGAGGAAGGGCCTCTGCCCTGAATACCTCACCCTCCCAGCTGTGGCTTCTAACTTCTCTAGGACCAGAGCCAAAGAGGACAGAAGAGGTAAGGAGACAGGAAAGAGCTCACTTGAAGAGCATCTGTGTGACGTAGCTTTGGTTCTTGCTGGTGTTCAGCGACAATGCTGTTGTGGGATGCTTTGTATCTTCTTTGGCAGCATCTCCAAGCTGAGGGTGCCTTACCTGTAATTTCCTTCATGAGCATAAATATATCTTCTTGCTTACAGCTTAGAATTCCTCCTTCAGTCCTGGCATCTAGTGGCACACCTCCAAACCCACGCTGTTGACATTTTCTTGCTCTTCCTGGAAGCCCTGGTGGCAGGATCTAAGACAACCCCAAGCTGGTGCTCTGACATGTGGCCTTCATCTGGCCTCCAGGTGACAGAAATGTCTGATCCACCATCAGAGGGAGTACACCAGACCCAAACATAGCCCTGTCCTCAGCTGCCACAGCTCATGCAGCCAGCCTCTCACCTGTGAAGATTTTTTTTTGTAGGCATACGTTATTAACCAAAGGGTTCATAACTCCAGCTGTGCAAATAAGCCCCTTAAAACCTCCTCTCTTACCTTGAGAAAAGTGAATCATTTTTAGGTTAGGAGGTGACGGAGTGGGCAAGAGAGGTCTGGAGCTTGTGTGAAAAATGAAACTCAAAGCCCACGTTTTCCCAAACCGATCCGCTCTCCAAACTCCAGGCTCTTCCCTCAGACTCCCCGACCTCTTTGACAGCCTTGTGTAGGTGATCAGCTAAGGGCCACAAAACAGGATTTTGACCACCTCCTTTGCAAGTTCTTGTTAGGAGTCCCAGTCTCACATTTTGAAATGTGTGTCGTTGAGACATTATCTCGGAATCTCAACCAAAAACAAGATAGGAAAGACTATTCAGGCGAGGTAGACTGTTTCTCCCACACATTTAAATTTACTTTTGAATTATTTACCTTCAGATGAATATCCAAAAGAAAACTGTTTTTCTCACTCACAGTGTCTCTAGTCCATCAACATTTAAAATCCTCACTCTGAGAAATAAATTATACAATAACTTAAGTGTGTTCTTAAGCCAAGCCAACAGACCAAACATCTTTGATGTGTGGCTAAAAGCCAGGCCATGATGAATCTGAATTTCATGTTTCTTTTCAGTCTATGGGCTTCACTCCTTGACTTTGATCCACCCTTCATAAAGCTATTGGCAAACATATCCCCGATTTTGTTCTTATAAACTACACATACATTCACACACCCTCGTATTTGCCTTGTACTAGAGATGGCAACCTATAAAAGATGACGCAGCAATGACTCAAGAGTTTGAGCAGCTGCCTCACCCCTTTGTATAGGTCTTCATCCAAAATTCTCCCTGGGAAGTGTCCTTGAGGTTCAAGGCTACTAGCCGAGCAGGCATCTGTCTCCCTGCAGATGCTTGCAGATCATCACCCCAGGAGAATCCCAGTTGAGAGGAGAAAGGAAAATAAAGAAAAGAACTGTTTTAATGAATAAACAAATATGGAATATAGTCCAGAGACCTGGGTGTCTGCATGAGCTTGGGACAGAGAGCTAACAACTGTGAATCAGGAGGAGACAGGTCACAAGAGGGAGTCATTTCCTCTCTCTAGGCCACCACCTGAGCATCACTAAATGTAGGAATGTGAAAAAAGTAATTCCTAAAATTCTGGGATTCTAATTAGCATTGACGTGATTATATTTCTTTTACGCTGATTTTCCTGGAGCATCCATTGTAACTAGGATTCTCAGGGTACATGTAAGAAACATTCCAGGCCGGGCAGGATGGCTCACACCTGTAATCCCAGCACTTTGGGAGGCCGACACGGGCGGATCACGAGGTCAGGAATTCAACACCAGCCTGACCAACAGGGTGACACCCATCTCTACTAAAAATACAAAAATTAGCTGGGCGTGGTGGTGCATGCCTGTAATCCCAGCTACTTGGGAGGCTGAGGCAGGAGAATTGCTTGAACCTGGGAGGCAGAAGATGCAATGAGCCGAGATCATGCCACCGCACGTCAGCCTAGGCAACAAAGTGAGACTCTGGCTCAAAAAAAAAAAAAGAAAGAAAAGACGTTCCATAATGATTCTTTACAAGAGGGATAAACAAACTAAGGGACCTTCGTGCAAGCCAGACCACCACGTGTTTTGGTACCACCTGTAAGCTAAGAATAATTTTTAAATGGCTGGGAAAAAAATCAAAAGAAAAATAGTATTTTATATCCTATGAAAAGTATATGAAATTCAAAACTGGGCTTCTGTACATACAGTTTTATTGTAACCCAGCCACGCTCCTTTATTTGTGTGTTACTTTGTTTGTTTGTGGCTACTTTCACACTATGATGGCAGAGTGGAGTAATTGCAATTGAGTGTGCACAAGGCACACAAAGCCTAGAAGATTTACTCTGTGGCCCTTTGTGGAAAACTGCTCCACAATCATGAAGGAGGCCATGGAAAAGGAGATGACATCAGTAGGAAGAGGCAGTCTGGGTCCAATTCACTCCCTAGAACAATGGTGGATGTCTCCCAAGTAGCATTGGTGTTTCTACCTTGTAAAAAAATTTAAAACCCAAAACCACTGAGGCACAGAACAGGTATCTTTGTGGACCCTAGAAGAATAAAATGGGGTGGGGAGGGGAAGTGGAAAGAAAAAGAAAAAAGCAAAGGAGTCAAGTCAGTGATTTCTCACATGCAAATGAGCTAAAAAGCTTTTGAGCTCTTAGTAACCAAAGCCAAAGGATCTGTGCTTCATTCCAGGTCCAAGTTGCTCTGATTTCCTATTTTTGTTTTCTTTCAGGCCTTGGATTTCAAAACTTTACTGTTATCCTATTTAGGGTCACTATGAAAATAGCTTAGAAGTCAGCGTTAGAATTTCAAATCAGAGATATTGGAGACTTTTGTACTTTCAAAGATGTTTGTTTCATAGCCTCCAAATGCCTACATCCAAAGTTTTGCCAGGAACACGTAAGCCAACAAGGAGCTTATATTTGTGGGTTGATTAAAAAATCCCTAAAAGCTATTAGAGTATAAGTTTCCAATGAAACTGTAAGTTTCCCCAATTAAATAGATAATCCCTGGGTGGAAAGCATGCCAGCTTCAGCTCTCCTCAAAGAGCCTAGCACCTAGTAAGATGACATTGTGAATACTTGCTGAATAAATGTTCTATTTATTCAGAGAATTTGATTCTTGTCACCAGTTGCAATTGTGTGTTAATTATTGACATAATTCTGGGTATTTAATATATTTGAATGTGATCATATTAACTTAAATAAGCATTTGCATCTGCACATTACTATGCCATACCTAAGGAATTCTACACACACAAATGAAAGATAGCAGATACACGGTCTGCCCTACAGGCCAATCCAGAGATTTGTATCATGTGGACCAAGATGACATGCCTTCACGAAATGGGAATCTGCTATATGAAATGAGCATTGTGAAAACATTTCCCAAATGACAAGTAAACATAACCCATCCTGTAAATAAACATGAAGAAGAAAGCAAATTCCTAGGAAAGCAACACAATGTTTGACTGTCGAATCTGGGTGAACATTTGGGAGTAAGACAAACCAAAGAATCCATTTCCTAAGTAATGGCAAAAACATTCTTTGGATAACCCTCCACTAGAAGATATTATTTTCCCTCGTAAAGCTAAGACTATTTATGGAATTTCTCTCATTACAGCATGAATTCACAAGTAATTACATCAGGAATGCCCAAAAAAGGTATTAGCAGAACCAATTAAAACAAGAATTTGGAGCAAGTTTGTATCATCAGCACTTGCATGGAATGCACAATTAGCCATTAAAAGCATAAAGCATTAGAATAATAGAAACACAGTGACTAAAGCTGTGAGTAGTTCAGACACTTGACTTGGAATACATATGGTAACTGACACAAAGTCTCATTCTCAAGTTCAAAGAAAACGTTCTTCTATTATTAAAAAGAGGTGTTGGGCAAAATAGGTTCTACTTTGTAGTCAATGTCCTGGGCCCCAGAACAGGAGTGCTGTGCAGGGTTCTTGAGTCCATGTAAAGGAAACCAACATCGGTTACTTGAAGGCAAAATGCAATTTATCAGAAGGATGTAGGTTAGATGACAGGATTCAGGCAAAGGCTAGTCAACCAAGCACAGAAAAATGGACAAAATAAAAGGATACCAGAACCACGGCCAAAATCATAATAGAAGATCCTAAGTAGATTCTTACTGTGGCATTATGATACTGGCACCACTGCCAGTCCTGGACAGGGTATTCCAGAATGCCCCCTGCTTCTTTGCCCCATGGCCCCAGAGTCAAAATCCAAGGTAGGAACACACCAGGCTTAGCTTATTCAAATGTCCATTGCATCACTACAAGGAAATGGGAGCAGGGCAGCTGGAAACTCAGGCCTCCCTAATGGATACCAGGATCCTGCTTCCACCAGTCTTGAGCTTTCCCGAAAGAGGGATGGTCTTTCGCGTCTCAACTAATGTCCTTTTTGGATTTGCCTCCCCTTTCTCAAGGAACTGCAAAATAAACACAGTTATCACTATTACACACACAAAAAAAAGAAATAAATTACAATACTAGATGAAGTATGTACTATATACTACAAATGTTCTATGGTCAGTCCTATCTTATGGAGAAATAACACTTCACTTCTGCATGTTTTTTATTCCTTCTAGAATTGAAACCCATGAGGAGGAACATTAGGTCAACATCTGCTCCTCACATGCCTTCCACAGCAATATGATGTGAGCACTGCAGTTCCATTGAGCTGTGGCAATTGGGGCTGTTTAGGAAGACAGTGGAGAACAGCAAGATGGTTAGATTCCAGTGAAAGGAAGAAGTATCCATGTTTATCCCAACAATGAAGTGAATGTTGACAAGTACGGGAACCTTCAATTTTAACTCTACAGCAACAGGGAAGAGACTTGGAACTGAAGGATCCTTAACCAACAATGAGGTAGCTGCAGACATGCATAGCAGCGGGATTTTCTGGTCAGCTCCTAAACACCCAAATGTGGAAAGCTAATCAATAGCACAGCTACGTGACGTCAACACACTGACTTTTTGCCTTGGGCTGGAAGCCCCAGGTTCAGTCAACCCACTCTCATAAGAGACACACACAGCCCCAGAGTTTATCAAAAGCTAAAGCCATCCAGTTTTTAATTGCTTCTCTTTCATAATTAAGAAGAAACTCAGACTACATTTCTAAATTTCTTTGGACAAGGAATGTTTTGTTAACTCAAGCGCTCAGCTGGGTTTAAGTCCTCAAAACTCATGCCAATAGATCTATAACAAGAAGAGTGGTTTCTGTCTGCAATTTTTTAAATGGCCCCCATTTTAGAAAAGACAAACGTTCATCTACTCAACGCACATTGCAGTGTGTTAAGTACCTCCACTGTATTATTAAAGAACACTCAAACTGGCCAGGCGCAGTGGATCACACCTGTAATCCCAGCACTTTGGGAGGCCAAGGCGGGTGGATCACAAAGTCAAGAGATCGAGACTATCCTGGCCAACATTGTGAAACCCTGTCTCTACTGAAAATATAAAAATTAGCTGGGCGTGGTGGTGCACACATGTAGTCCCAGCTACTTGGGAGGCTGAGGCAAAAGAATCGCTTGAACTCAAGAGGTGGAGGCACTAAGCCAAGATCACGCCACTGTACTCCAGCCTGGTGACAGAGCCAGACTCATCTCAAAAAAAAAAAAAAAAAAAGATTTCTACATTTTGGGTAGATTTATTTACTAGTGACTGCAACTGTATCCATTGGTCAGGTCAAAGGGAAGGACACAGTCTTTGCTGCACGGAAAAGTCGTAAGTACCCAATCCTCACAGCAGGAGTTAGTGACCTGATACCAAAGGGCTGAATCCAGCCCAGGATCAGGGCAAATTCCTCCTGCTTTGCCCCAGTCTGCTGTCCTCAGGGCACAGACATATAAGAGGCTGGCATGCTGGACTGAAGGACTGATGCGGAAGGAGACCACATGCATTCAACCTGTAGGGGGAACGGGCTGGGCATACCACCCCAGAAGCCAAGCCTACCCAGTCAACCTTTCTAAGGCTTGGCAAAGGCATCCTGTAATTAGACATTAACATCTAATAAATAATAAGTGAATGCCATTGTAAAACACTTTGCAAATGGAGAGGACACTATGAGTATGTCCCTATCATCAATAATAATGGTGTTCTAGGTAATCACAGCATTCAGGAAGCAGTTTAGACACAGGCAGTCTCAGCAGGGAAACCACTAAATGTCCAAAGGCCTAAGCATAAAATTTTTCAAATACCTGCCTGGCTGGAAGGCTGCCCAGAAAAGATGACAAGCCCACAGAGCTCAGGAGGTCATGCCTGAGAACTCCATGGAAGATGTAAACATTGCCAGGGAAAATCATTTCGTTTCCTTAAAGAATATTTGGAGCAGCAAGCTCACTTGTAGATTTACTAAAGTGGAATCTACACTAGAAGCAGCAGAAACTGAGAAAATATTTAAATAATACAAAAAAATCAGCCGCCCTCACTAGCCACTTTCATAATCCCAATTAACATCAATAAGATTTCAAGGAGAATGTCAGGTGGTAGACGCTGTCCACTAAACAATTTTAAAAGGAATTCTAATTCTTTTATAGTCTAGTTTTTGTATGTGTGTGGATTATTTACCTGGGAATAATTATAGCTTTTTGCAGAGACTTGGATTTTTATTTTTATATTTTATTGCTTTCTAGTTGTACAAAATACATCATTGCAGCATCTGTCCAAATTCTGCAGCCTTCACTCATTTCTCCATTTTTGGATGTCTACACTGCTAAAAAGTGGGGACTACACAAACATACTGTATATCATCTCATCACATTCTCCTTTTTCTTTTGAGATGGGCATCTAGCTCTATCGCCCAGGCTGTAGTGCAATGGTGTGATCTCAGCTCACTGCAACCTCCGCCTCCCAGGTTCAAGCGATTCTCCTGCCTCAGTCTCCTGAGTAGTTGGGATTACAGGCACCTGCCACCACGTCCAGCTGATTTTTGTATTTTTAGTAGAGACAGGATTTCACCATGTTGGTCAGGCTGGTCTCCAACTCCTGACCTCAGGTGATCCACCCGCCTTCGTCTCCCAAAGTGCTGGGATTACAGGCGAGAGCCACCAACATCCAGCCAATATTCTCCACTTTTGACGTGTACTTAAACATTTCTCTTCATTTCCACGATAAATCCCTAGAGACCAAGGACAGTGTTTAAGGGCACATCTTTGGATTTCCTCTGGGACTAACATGTTAATACTAGTTAGTCAATGTTTTGAACAACTTGCTCTACTGTAAGATCCTCTAACTAGACATTTCCAATCTTAATATTCAGAAAACTTCAAGCAATGTCTTTTGGAAAAAAATCTAGGCAGAAGTGAACTTCATCTTTGCTTGCAAGTTTCTACTTCACAGGCCATCTCGGGAAAGAACACTTAGCACTTGAGGACAAAGCAAGTATGCACAAGACCTTCCTAAATCCTCACTCACTTTATAGTTAACAGGCTCACTCACAGCTCATTTAAAGGAAAGGAAAAAAGATAAGTAGTTTTCCTAGCAAGGTATTTCCAACGCTTTCAGACCTCCCTATTTCGAGAGCTTTTTAAAAACAAAAATGTAATGTTGAATTTTCCATTTATCTACAAAATCATTAAACGGTCAGTGCCCCCAAGCAAACTAACACAGAGACATTTAAAGGAGAAACCGAAGAACTCATTCCCCATCCCACTTCACCCTAACAAGATAACCAGTAACAGCATTTTAAAGTATGTTTACATGTTTTTCTTGCTGAAACATACCAACATGTGTATATTTACAGAACAGCTTTTGGTTGGTTGGTTGGTTGGTTGGTTGGTTGGGGGTTTTTTGCTTGCTTGTTTGGGTTGTTTCCTTTTTTCATTTTTTTTTTTTTTGGTTGTTGTTTGATGTTTTGGTTTTTTTGCAAAACTGAGACCATATTATACACTTTATTTTGCAACTTGCTTGTTTTTTACTCACCAACACATAAAGAACACTTTTCCAGGTCACCTTATCAATCATTCTCCTTCTTTTCAATACTTACATTGTATTCCTTTGTGCATGTGTACTATTTTTTTCAACTTTCCCCATCATTGAACATTCAGGAGTTTTCCATTGGACACCTCATTTCATTTGTCTACTTTAGTTTGTACTCTAAGCTTTTCTCTAGCTCTAAAATTTGGAATTCACCTAAAATAAAATCCAGTTACTTGGGGAAAGAAAGAGAAAAGCTATTTTCCTGGTCAAATTAGTAAATATTTATTAAGTTGAATTTCTTAAAACTAATTTGGATCTGAACTTTAGAACATTCTGATATTCTTGAGTACATCAGATTGTTCTACAACAGTACTTTTATAACAGGGAATGTTCATACCTCCATAATTCCTTTAAAATAAGTAAAATATGCAACTGAAAATTCTGGCACAATTGCATTACTGTAACACAGATTCAGCTGTGTATGTATATATATATATGTATTTATACAAACATTTTCTATATGGCGTTCTGGGGAACACTGTCCAGGGAAATGCCAACAGTGATCAAGTAAGTTTAGGCCAATCAGTTTTAAATTAAATATATGATTTTTAAATTCTGATTTTCTTGCAAAGATGATTACTTCTAATCTCTTTCCCTAGATTTCCTCTTAAGCAACAGAGATACATCTGTACACCTTTATTGAACATCTGAATATCTGTACATCTCTACTGTACATCTATACATCTGCCCACCTTTACTGTACATCTGTACATGTCTACTGTATGTCTATACATCTACACTGCACATCCATACATCTGTAGGTCTCTACTGTATGTCTATACATTGACACATCTCTACTGTACATCTATACATTGCCTGTCTTTACCATATATTTGTACATCCATATGTCTCTACTGTCTGTATATCTATATGTCTCTACTGTACATCCATACCTTTTTACATCTCTACTGTATGTCTATACATCTATACATCTCTACTGTACATCTATACATCTTTATTTTACTATACATCTATACATATTTACTATACATTTGTGCATCTGCATGTCTCTACTGTATGTTTATACATCTATATGCCTTCACTGTACATCTGTACATCTGTACATCTCTACAGTATGTCTAAACATCTATGCATCTCTGCTGTACATCTATACATCTGCCCATCTTGACTGTACATCTATATATCTGCCCATCTCTACTGTACATCTGTACATCTCTACTGTATGTCTGTACATCTATACATCTCCGCTATACATCTGTACCTCTCTACTGTATATCTATAGATCTGTACATCTCTACTGAATGTCTGCATATCTGTACATCTCTACTGTGTGTCTATACATCTGTATAGTGTCTATGGTACACCTATGCATCTGTATGTCTCTACCGTACATCTGTACATCTGTACCATACATCTGTATATCTGTACATATCTACTGTACATCTGTACACCTGCACATCTCTACTGTATGTCTATACATGTGCACGTCTCTATCGTAAGTCTGTACATCTGCATGTCTCTACTGTATATCTACACATGTGAATGTCTCTATCGTAAGTCTGTACATCTGCATGTCTCTACTGTATGTATGTACATCATACATCTTTACTGTACATCTATACACCTGCACATCTCCAGATACACTCTCGTCAGTACAATAGAGGACCTCATACTGCAAGGTCCCTAGTTCTAGGCACACAGAGCCACCAGGCAAATATATGTAGCCCTCCAGCATCCCTGCCCACACCTTCTCAGCACACCTTTTTATTCTACATACATTGTCCCTTGCTGAAACATTAAGCAATCAGTCCAGCTCGAAACAAAAAATCATCCTCCTCATTTTTTCTGTGCCCTCAATCTTTTTTATTCTTAAGGCTAAAATGAAAGTGGCATTTGGTTTCACTTTTTAAAAGTTTGTCACTCATAAGAAACTACCTGAAAGTATGGAGGGAAGTGGCTTAGTTTTAACCTAGCAATCAGAATGCCACTTAAACACAGGCATATGGATATTCAATTCTCACCTCCAGCAAAAGAGAAAAATGAAGCTTGGCCTTAACATGCCCACATCAGGGAAAGTGGAAGTACGGCTTGGAAATTCAAACAGCCTGAGGCCTTTTCACAAAGCCCAATCAAGCCCTCCCACCCCCACTCACAATTCAACTCTAACTTTCACAGTGCATCAAAATAGACAGGAATTACTTTTTCAAACTGGGCAAAGTCCAAAAGATTTATCTTGCCTATCTACTCTTTGGGAAAATCTGTGCTAGAGACTGAGAATCAAAAGAAACTCTTTCGAATAAACATAAAGCTTTAATTGAAGCAATAAATCAAATGCACAGAGATAAGCGGCCCAGGATGCTAAGGGGTAAGAGCCTAATGGCTCACCACTGTTCTCAGAAATGACAGTGCTAGCACCTTCCAGAACAAGACTTCTTGGGCAGGACTAAGAACCACAGATAACAATTACCTGGGATTGATAAATGGCCTGCCCAGCCCACACCTACCTCATCAGACTCTGAGAGTGAGTGCCCTGGAATCTATGCTTTGAATCAGCCCTCCAAGGGATTCCGGTGAACACTAAAATCTTAAAGCCATAGGACAGCACTTTTTTCTTGAAATCTGGTTACCAGACCAGCAACATCTGAATCACCTGAATCTCATCAGTGGTGCAAATGTTCCCCTGCACCACAGACCTACTGCATCGAAAATCCTGGCAGTGGACTCAGTGATCTGTCTTTAATGAGCCCTCCAGATGGTTCTGATAGCATGCTAGAAGTTTGAGAACCATGGCTATCGTATGTCTCTGCAGACTTCAGTTTGAAAAATATTGCAATAGCAATAAGAACACAAGAGTTTAAAGAGGAAGGCCATTGCCTGAAGCAGGAACAGCCTGTAGACCCTTGAAAGAGAAGAGCTCATCTATAGGATGGGGCATTAAAATAGTGGATTACGTAGTGGAAAAGAAGAAGAAAAGGAAAATGAAAGAAAATGACAATAGGCAGAACTATGCATCAGTAATCACTTCAGTGAGCACAGAAGCTTCATGCCATTTTTGAATTATAGGATTTACAGTTACACAGGCATGCTAAGCTTGATCTAGGAGAGAACTTAAGAGTTACAGGAAAGAGTGCAGACTTTCTGATTCTGGCATTGAGGAAACCTTAAAGGAGAATGAGCTGGGGAATATCAAGAGACAAGGTTGTGTTTAGGAGATGTGATTATGCATTAATGCACTTAGAGAAATGTAAAGGAGAGTCAAAAAGCAGGTGATTAGATTAAAAGTCTTGCAACATTTCAGAAATAAAGTTATGCAGCTCTGGATTAGAGTGCTAGCTGTAAGAGGCAAAGTTAAATAGATACAGAGATGAAAGGAAGAAGAACGGGCTGTACTTGGAGTTTGGATGGGGAGGGGGAGAGCGAAGGAGGAACCGGAAAAGGAAGGGAGACGAGAAGGAGGAAAGTGAATAATGACAGCCCAGCTTCAAGGCTGATCAATGAGGAACATATATGAACACAGGAAATCCTGAAGGGGTGCGAGCTTGGGGCAGGGAGCGCGGGTCGGGGAGAGATGGAGCCTTATCATTTCTCACAATTTTCTCCGATCTTTCTATCACATTCAGTTCTCAAAATAAATCATTCTACTGCAAAGGAGACAAAGGTAATAATTCTACAAGTTCTGTAGCCAATGGATACCAAGGGCCCTCCGGCTTACAAAGAAAGGAAGTCTAAATTCACCCAAGAAATGTTGTTTATCCGTATTATATCTGGAGAGCAGATTCAGTCTTAATCCTCAAAATCTTTCAGGAAATTCCCCAGGGAACCTAGGATACCGGCTCTCATTTACGGCAGCTAAAGACACCTTGGCTAACTTGGACGTGCATTTGACCTAAAGTATCTGAAATTTCAAATCTGCCAACAGAAAGCATTAACTTTGCCTTTGCATGAAAATACATCAGGTAAGGAGGCCCAATCTGAAGCAGTCTGAAAGCGCATTTTTGCTTCTGCCTCCTCTCGTTACTGCTATGCCAGCGTGTTGCTAAAACATGTAAACATTTCAGGGCGTAGAAAAACCTGTTTGATGCCAGCATTCCTGTTTAATTCTTCCCTCTCCCGGCAAACCTTCTGGAATGTGGTTAAACTCCCAGGTGTGCTGATGGGTAACAGAATGATTAAAGAGTAATAAAACATTAAAGGTAACTTTCTGGTTCAGGATTTGGAGATGACCTAGCTCCAGGGAAACTGAGTCAGAGGCTCTGGACTTGACTCAGAGATGGTGCTCGCATAGGGCAGATTAAAATGCTCTACAAAGCAGAGGCCAGCAACACACACCAGGATGGGAGACAGGGATGCCTGTTAACAGCCACTGCCACCAGCTGAAAGGGCTCCCAATGACCAAAGCCGGAAAAAGTTGAGCAATAAAATAACATTATATGAAATTGTAATGCAAAATATAAAATAAGCATTCACAAACTCATACCCATTGTATTACTTTCCTAGGGCTGTTATAACAAATTAGCACACAGTGGGTGACTTAGGCAACAGAACTTTGTTTTCTCACAATTCTCAAGGATAGAAATCTGAAATTAAGATGTTGGCTGGGGTGCACTCCCTCTGGGACTTTGGGGAGCGTCCAGTCTCCTCCAGCTTCTGGGAGCTTCAGATGTCCCTGGTCTTGTGTCTGCATAACTCCAAGCTCTGCCTCTATCTCCACATGGCCTTCTCCTGGGTGTGCCTCCCCTTCTGTGCCTTGTAAGGACGCTTGACATTGGATTTAGAACCCACCTAAATAATCCAGGATAATCTCATTTTGAAATTCTTAACTTAGTTACAACTGCAATGAACCATCTCTGCAAAAAGGTCACATTCACAAGTTGCAGGGTTAGGTAGTGGGCATATCTTTTTGGGAGCCACGGTTCAAAAACCACTACACTGATATAAATGAATGACTGATTGAATAAATGGCTGAGTAAACAGGCAAGTAAATGGAGAGCATAGACAAATCTCCCATGCAAAAGGATTTCAAATAATTGATGGAGCTCCTCCCCACCCAAGGAGGTGAAACAAAATTTTCCACTTCTTAAACATGGCCTGCACAGAGTGACTTCCTTCCAAAGATTACAGTATGAGAGGGGGTGGGGAGAGAGTGGCTTTACAGAGGAGAAACCAAAAAACGCTACCCAAGCCACGTGATCAATGTTCACATCAACAGCAGAGTCACATTAATAGCATGATATGAAGAGAATGGCATTTGTTTCTGTTGTCTTCCTTCCAAAAAAAGAAAAAAAGATATCCTCCTCTAACCCTGAAAACAGCATCAGAAAAACCTTAGTTGAAAAAACTGTATACAAAATACATGACTAGTACTCTTCAAAGCTTCTCAAGGCCACCAAACCAAAGTCTGAAAGAAGTCACAGTCTAAAGGAGCCTGATGAGATGCGATGACAAAGCATAATCCTGGACAGGAGAAAAGGAGGTTCATTAAAAACTAAGGACATCTGAAAAAAGGGTGGACTTTAGTTAACAGCAGTGTATCAATGTTGCTTTGTTAATTGTGACAGATGAACCATGGTAATGTGAGATAAGGAGAACGGGACCTGGGGTCTTTGAGGACACCCTGAACTGTCTTCGCAACTTCTCTTTAAATCTAAAACTATTCTAAAATAAAAATGTATTTTTAGAATCCAAATACTGCTGCATTCCTTTGATTAAGAGGGGCACGATTAAGTGGGGGCATGGTGGCTCACACCTGTAATCCCAGCACTTTGGGAGGCCGAGGCACACAGATCACCTGAGGTCAAGAGATTGAGACCATCCTGGCTAACACAGTGAAACCCATCTCTATTAAAAATACAAAAAATTAGCTGGGCACACATCTGTAGTCCCAGCTACTCAGGAGGCTGAAACAGGAGAATTGCTTGAACTTGGGAGGCAGAGGTTGCAGTGAGGCCAAGATCACACCACTGCCCTCAGGTGGCACAAGGAGGGGAACAGCCTCATTGCCTAAGACCCCTTGCTAGATCAGCAACCACTCTTTCTATGAATCCCCCTTTCTTTCATTCAATGCTCTTCTTGAATGCAATGTCATGAAATCTAGTCTTCTCTTTACATAGAGTGTGGGGATAGCACAACAATCCACTCTTCTTTAGTGAGGCATTTGGAAGAGGGATTTGCCACTTCCTAGCATTCCCTTTAAAGTATGGAAACACTTACTGCTTATGATCCTCAGCTTTGGGACTTTAGCTGAAAGTCCTGGCAATAGGAAATATCTCCTTCACCATCCTGTTACTCTGTGTACAGCTGCATTATAAATAGTATTCCTGGCCAGGTACTGTGGCTCATGCGTGTAATCCCAGCACTTTGGTAAGCTGAGGTGGCAGATCACCTGAGGCCAGGAGGTCAAGACCAGCCTGGGCAACATGGCGAAACCTCATCTTTACTAAAAATACAAAAAATTAGCCAGGCATGGTAACACGTGTGTGTAATCCAAGCTATTCAGGTGGCTGAGGCATGTGAATCGCTTGAACCTGGGAGGTGGAAGTTGCAGGGGGCAGAGATCATGCCACTGCACTCCAGCCTGGGTGACAGAGTCAGACTCTGTCTCAAAAAAAAAAAAAAGTATTATTTAAATTCTTGGCAGTCTGAGATGTTGACCAGGTAGAGGGTTTATCCCACCAGATATGGTTAAAGATAAACCTGTCGCATCTAATAGTAACTCAGCTGGTCGGGGTCTGTGCTAAGGCATGCAAAATAAACACTGGGAGGCAAGGGTAGGGACAGCGCAAAGAAAAGCAAGAAATAAACCTATCACATGCTAGCATCATGAAGACCATCCTTACCGTAGCTCCAAGTGACAACCTAAGCCAGGCTCACATCGCAAAGAGGAAAATAAGAGAAACCCTCATCCCATGGTGACATCCCAAGACTGTCTCCTGATCTGGCCCCCTCCCATCACCATGCCAACCAGGAGGCGTCAGCCAGGCGCTGACGTGGAGCTGCTTGTGCTCAGGGTCTGCCTGTTTTCTCTTGGGACCTCTGGGGATTTTGTGCTGCTCGCTCACCTCTACTTCTTGGCCTTTCAGCCTTCTCCAGGCACAGCATCAACAGATGAGAAAACATTCCAAATTACATTGATCCTTTATTTTGAGACTGAGTGTTGCTCTGTCACCCAGACTGGAGAGCAATGGCAGGCTCTCGGCTCACTGCAACCTCCAACTCCTGGGTTCAAGGGATTCTCCTGCCTCAGCCTCCTGAGTAGCTGGGATTACAGGCACCCATCACCATGCCTGGCTAATTTCTTGTATGTTTAGTAGAGATGGGGTTTCGCCATGTTGGCCAGGCTGGTCTTGAACTCCTGACCTCGTGATCCGCCCTCCTCATGATCCGCCCTCCTCGTTCTCCCAGACTTCTAGGATTACAGGCACAAACCACCACACCTGGCTCATTGAACCTATTTATTAAGCAAAGGAAGAATATTCTAAGATGTAAGGAACAGCTGATAACCAATATAATGTTATTTAATAGATAAGAACTAAAGGATGATAGAAGGTCATGACATTGGTCAACCAGGAGAAAATTTGGAAGGAAATATTAACCAGGGTAGCCTTGATGCCAGGCCCCATTTAGAAGTAGAGGGCTAAAGGTAATCAGAACAGCTCCTGAGCATCCCAGCAAGGATTCCTAGATTTACTCAATTCTAAGATACCATCAATTGTGAGACACAACCCCAAAAACAGGAGGAAATAACCATTTGTCCAAAAAAAAAACTTTTTTTTGAGATGGAGTCTAGCTCTGTCGCCAGGCTGGAGTGCAGTGGTGCCATCTTGGCTCGCTGCAACGTCCACCTCCAGGGTTCAAGCAATTCTGCTGCCTCAGTCTCCTAAGTAGCTGGGACTACAGGTGTGTGCCACCACACCCAGCTAATTTTTGTATTTTTAGTAGAGACATGGTTTCACTATGTTGGCCAGGATGGTCTCGATCTCCTGACCTCGTGATCCACCCACCTCAGCCTCCCAAAGTGCTGGGATTATAGGCATGAGCCACCACGCCCAGCTCAATTTATCAAAAATTTAAACATTCAATCAACAGTAAGGTGCTTCTCAATTTCATAGATATTAAAATGTGAGGGGGGAAAAGAATCAGAAAAACAGAATAATTAAATGACTCCTAGCACTAGAACAAAACCTTGAAAGGTCTTTCAGTTGACCCCATGCCTTGAGGCGGGTCCCTACACTTCCACCCAAATCAGAGGAAGCCTGACTCATCTTAAAGATTAGGCTCTTTTCATTTTCCATGGCATTCCGTCAGTGAGAGTGAATTATAATTTGTCACTAATATAAAGAAGAGGGAAAAATGTGCATACAATTTGCATACTAAAAATTGCAAGACTAATGAAGACAAATCACCCTCCTCAGGGAAACGGTCTGCTACTAAAATTCTTTTCCTCTGCTTTTAACTTGGCTCAGTGAAAAATAAATAACTTTTTTAAAACTGAGGAGCTGGGTAATGAATTTCATTTAGAAACTATTTCAAAGGTACCCTGGCTTTGTGCATTTTAAACATGAATTTCAGTAGATGTATTTATCTTTTTAACTATATTGTGCACGCATGCTAAGTTACTTATAGCTCTTACAAGAATTTGAAATTAGAATCTGCCCCACTGCAGAGAAAAGTGAAACAGTCTTCATTACACTAGGCAGTATAGGGTAACCTCTGGCTATGAGTCCCCTGAAACTAGATTTGAAATTCAACTTTATAACTCACTTCGGCCTCTCACCTCTACCTCTTGAACTTGTTTCTTGATTTATAAAATGGTGCAAATAATTCCCGTACATTACATTCAAGATTAGGTGAGATAACCTGCATATATAACGCTTTACACAGTGCCAGGGATTTGGTTAAGTTTTTGGTCTATCCTCTCATCCCTGCCCCTTTAAAAGAAATTATAATGGAGTTTCTCAAAGTAAATGCTAATTTTAAAGTGAATCGCATTGTTCTTAATTATGTTGGTTTGATGGCAACATTCATGGGAAATGAGGAGGGAGCCTTCTGTTTTTATTTAACAAACAAATGGTGCCTAGTTTATGCCACGCTCCATATTGTGAGAATGGACAGAGAGGAGATGGTGGCACAGTTCTGGTTCCCAAGGGTTCCACCATCTAGTTGCCCACTGAGGAGCACAGCGAAGCCTCGCCAGACACAGTGAGCCAGGCCCTAATAGAGGCATGGTACCACGGGCGTGACCCTCAGGAGGCAACTGACACCCTGGGAACGCTGATGAGGGCTCCATAGAGGTGCAGGAACTGGAGTACAGCAAAAGATTGATGACGTAGGGTGGAGTCAGCAATGAGAACTGGATGCCCTGTTGCTCAGAAGGAGGGGAATCAGCTGTCCTCGTGCCTGTGAGCCAAGGGGCCCGGGGAGGAGAGCATGCCTTTTATCTGCGTAGCTGCCGGAGCATCCAAAGGTCCAGAAAGGTCTGGGCTCCTTCAACTTTACTCCTCAGGGACTCTGCAAAGCCTCAAATCAACTTCCTGACTGGCCCTGCTTGGCTTGTTCTTCTCCTGTCTCAGGATTGCAGTGCCTTGCAGCCTTCAGGCTTTTTTTGCGTTTCATGGCCCTCTTGTATATTAGGTTCTAATTCCCAGTGCTTCTTCTCAAGATCCCTTTTCCTAGAAAAGCCATGGAAACTTGCATGGTTGCTAAAGCTTAGAAAAACGTCTTGCCCCAGGCTGGCCTCAAAGGATGACACTAAACCAGCAGCTCACCTCTCCGGTATTGATGCAGCTTCTCCAGAGCTGCAGTGACCCCTAACGCCATCACAAATGAAGGTCTGGGATCAAATGTAGGGTCCAAATGTAGAAAGAATGTGGGCATCGAGAGGAAATGGGTCTGGGATGTATGGCCACAAAATCACCATGGAGCAGAGAACTCACTGAATGTGCTGAGACTAAGCCATTAGCTTCTGAAAGAAGAACAGGAGCTCTAGAATTTAACGCCTCAAAGAGAACGCCTGGAAGAGCCCTCCAAAGGGATGGGAAGCCCCAACCTCCCTCTGAGCCTCCTTGTTCTTGCTCCAACATTCCTCTGCCTGTTTGATTTTTCTTTCAAGCCACAGATTCATACCTGGCACAGCAGCGAGCAAACTCCATAGCCTGGCACATTTTTTCCACCTAATATTCACCCCTGCCAGAGACTGATTTATGTAGAAATTGTCTCAGCCTAACAGGTGACACCTTGTAACTTGGCTGTCCTTCACTGTCAACAGGGGACCCTGGAACATGCCTTCCTCTCCTGCCTGGTGACTCTGCACCTGTGATTCTCGGTGGCTCCTCACTCACCCCTTGGCTTGCTGGCAGAGGCAGAGGCTGCTGATGGCTGGTATTCATCTCCCCATAGTGATACCTCACAGTCCTCAACTCCAAGATGCAGAGGGAGGAAGGGAAGACGCAAGCACCTGTGTCATCTCATTCGACGAAAGCAGTCACGGGTGTTGGATCAGGCAGAGCCCTCACTGGGGCACTTCTGTTCCAGAACCATCTCCAAGCTGTTATCACCTTTCCATCTCCTTTGGCAGCTGCTCTAAGATCAAATGACTTTGAGATAAACTCTTGCCCAGAGCTGGGTCCATGGCTCAGACTGGATGCTCCTGAATGAGATCACGGAGAAGGCGGGGCGGGGTGTGGGGGGGAATGTTCAAGTCTACGACCTCCCGGGAAAATTATTTGAGACTAATTAAAAATAATTTGACTTAAATACAGCTGGGGTTCCCAGGGCAAAACACATCTCTTTTGATTAGAGGATTAGAAAAATTACATTCAAAAAAACCAAGGCTCTGAAGCCCCGGTTTGCAAGAGTTTGGCTTTTCTCTGTATTTTTGCAGGAAACATAAATTGTCTGCAATACATTCCAAAGAGCCTCACCCAACAGCCAAGCCAAAGTGCTTACACTGCACAATCTTGATGGTTCTCGACCCACCCTCAGTAATGGATAATTCTCATGACATGAATAATTTGTTATCTCAAGTGTGAATAAGGTTAGACATTTCTCCCCGTAAGTGTCTAAAACTAATACTGTAAGAGCTTCTTATATATTGACTCAGTTGCTCTTTGGCAGGAAAAAAGTGTATGTGAGGTGAAAAGTGTGTCCCTCTAATTTTTCAATTCTAACCAAATTATTTTATTTCATAATCTATATCCTACTAATTGCAGGTGTCAGAAATAATAAGTGCTAGCACTTACATGGTACTTACCATGTGCTAGTTACCAGTTGAAGTGCTTTTCTGAACACATCTAATCCCTCAGACTACTTTAGGATAGGCTTTATGATTACCAAGTGCCTTTTAAAGATTATGAAACAAAGGCACAGAGAGGTTAAGCAGCTTGCCCAAGATCACACAGCTTGTCCTGTAAGAAGCCAAGCCTGTATTCATACCTGAATGTTCTATGTTTAATGTCTGTGTTCTTACCCGTTATTATACTTTTGTGTCTCTCTAAAAATGTCACGGGTGAAAAAAGTTAAATATGTTCAATACGTAAGAAAAATATTTTAGGGTTTTTTTTTTTTTGTCTAAATTGGGGGATGTTTAGGGTCTCCAAGCAATTTGTAAAAATTATTTTATTGCTAGTGCTAAAAAAAAAAAACTCTAGAGATTATTGAATCCAACTCTTCCCATTTTTTAATCAAGGAGACTGAGGCTCAGAGTAATAGAGATTTTCTTGAGAACTAAGATTTGGGTGTTTTTCTCCTAGTAATCGTGAATAATACTACCAGACAATGGGCACTTGTATCCTGGTCCCAAATACCATTAATTAACCTTGGGTTAATCCTAATGAGTTTTCTTAGTTCTGAAATGAGAAGCTTAAAATAAACGTTTTCTAGGGTTTCCTTAAGCTGCACTTTCAATGATTCTAAATTGACTGACTTGTGCAGGGTCAAATAGTTTTGCGAACAAGGAAAAATATAGAAGAGGGGTAAGAAAGGCAAGCACAACTACTAAGAGGGGTCTGGAGGAACAGGGCTGCACCGTCCCTGGAGTGGGAACAAAATTCTCTAGGTGTCTTTTGTCTCGTCTAGGAACTGGCTTCAGAGCATGAAAGGAATAAATTAGAACATCAGCCCTTCACCTGATCTTTGTGTGAGTTAAAGCAAGACCTACAGAGGACAGGGACAGCAGAGTGTAGCTCAGTAATGAGTCCCGAATTATGCAAAGGGAGATTTGGAACCAAGCTAAACCCAGAATACTAAATTACAGTGCACCTTCAAGTACAGAGGAATTGAATTTCACTAGGGAGCCTGAGGATTGAGGCCTATAAATCCACAGAAGGGAGTTGGGCCAAAAATATACAACCAAGCAGCATGTAAGATGACTAAAGAAATTGTGATGGCCTTTTGTCTGCTCTTTTGTGACTAGGAAAAATAAATACATGCCACCTTCCAAAAAAAAAGGAAAAACTGCAGCAAAATCTGTTACGCCAATGCTTATTTGAGAATATAAAGATTGGGAGTTCAAGTTCCACATCTTTTTTAGCAGTGAGCAGATATCGTAACAGTAGGAGAGAAGACTGGATTACAGTCTGTAGGTTCACTAAAAGCAGGAGCCCAGCCTATATGACCTTTATATATTATGTGACATTTTTTTAATGTCTAGGAAAACATGAGCTTACAGCCATTTTCAAAAGCCTTGAGGAGGACCTTGGACCTCCCTTGAAATGTTAGATTGACTTCCCCATAGTATTAGCTAACTTTCCATACACAGAGTGAACATTGGGTGACATCTAAGCTGCAGTTAGAACAGAACCAGGACTTCCCAGCGGAAGTAAATGGAAAAAGATAGTGGGTTCTCAACCTTGGCACTCTTGACATTTCAGGCTAATAATTCTTTGCTGTGAGGGGCTGTGCTGTGTACAGTGTAGGAAGTTAAGCAGCATCCCTGGTACTTTAGTCTGATCTCACACTGCTAATAAAGTCATCCTTGAGACTGAGTAACTTATAAAGGAAAGAATTTTAATGGACTCATAGTTCAACATCACTGGGGAGGCCTCACAATCATGGCAAAAGGAGGAGCAAAGTCACATCTTACATGGCGGCAGGCAAGAGAGAGAGCACGTGCAGGGGAGCTCCCCTTTATAAAACCATCAGATCTCATGAAACTTATTTACTATCACAAGAACAGCATGGGAAAGACCCACCCCAGGATTCAGTTACCTACCACCAGGGCCCTCCTACAATACATGGGAATTATGGGAGCTATAATTTGAGATTTGGGTGGGGACACAGCCAAACCGTATCACCTGGTCTCTGCCCACTGGATGCCAGTAGCATCTTCCCTGCCTCCAAGTTGCAATCAAAAATGTCTCCAGATATTGCCAAATATTCCCAGAGTGGAGAGGAGGGCACAAAACTACCCCCAGTTGAGAACCAGTGGAGTAAAGTGATGAAATTAGAAAGTGGTTCAGCATGCAGACACTGAAACTCAAAAAAAAAGGGAAAAAAGGCAGTCAAAACCAAAACCTCATGTATCACTTTAAGACACTTTATTCATGTTAATCAAGCTTAAAAATCTGGAGATGATTTGAGAGTCAAAGTTTTGTCACTAATTATTTTAACAAGTACCCTCCAGATGCCCATTGTATTTTCAAATTTTATCTTTTAAAGACTCATTATTTTTCCTTCCTAGGACTGTCAGCTTCCTTCTCCATATTCCTGTTTTTTTTTTTGTTTTTTTTTAAATACTTGTCAAAGTTTAATCAATCTGATTACCAGATTTGAAAATGAATGGCTGTAAAATGCAGATTTTAAAAACAGGAGATCAATCAACACAATTGTGCACACACCTAATAAAAGGTTTCAGGAGCAGGTTCTCCATGCCAGGAAGCTGTGACCCCAGAGACAGTTTCTCGGCATAATGGATTAACCTTCCCGTTACCAGAAGAGTCTGATAGCTAATGGGTCACACCCTGATTCAATTATAATAGCTACCTGAAGTGAAGTGATGTATCAGAGTCTTAACTCCCATGGATGTGGGGATTGAAAGTTAGGGAAAGTAGGGAAAGAGTATCTGGGAATCTCAAGTTAACAGAAATGTTATGGGTTGAATTGTGTCCAGCCCCCTGCAACCTAAAATTAATATACTGAAGGCCAGGAGCCGTGGCTCACGTCTGTACTCCCAGCACTTTGGGAGGCCCAGGTGGGTGGATCAGGAGGTCAGGAGATTGAGACCATCCTGGCCAACATGGTGAAACCCCATCTCTACTAAAATTACAAAAATTAGCTGGGCGTGGTGGCGGGCACCTGTAATCCCAGCTACTCTACTCCAGAGGCTGAGTCAGGAGAATCACTTGAAGGAGGCAGAGATTGCAGTGAGCAGAGCTCACACCACTGCACTCCAGCCTGGCCACAGAGTGAGACTCCATCTCAAAAAAATAAATACATAAAATAAAAGATTAATATACTGAAGACCTAGCCCTCAGTAGCTCAGAATGTGACCTTACTTGGGAATAAATTATTAGAAATATAATCAGTTAAGTAGAAGTCATGCTGGAGTAGGGTAGGCCCCTAATCCAATATGGCTGGTGTCTTATAAAAAGAGGAAATCACCGTGGAGTACTCTGCAGCCATAAAAAAGGATGAGTTCATGTCCTTGGCAGGGACATGGATGAAGCTGGAAACCATCATTCTCAGCAAACTAACACAAGAACAGAAAACCAGACACCACATGTTCTCACTCATAAGTGGGAACTGAACAATGAGAACACGTGGACACCGGGAGGGGAACATCTCACACTGGGACCTGTTGGGAAGTGAGGGGCTAGGGAAGGGATAGCATTAGGAGAAATACCTAATGTAGATGACGGGGTGACAGATGCAGCAAATCACCATGGCAGATGTATGCCTATGTAACAAACCTGCATGATCTGCACATGTACCCCAGAACTTAAAGTATAATAATAAAATTATTTTAAAATTTTTTTAAGTAAAAGAAAAAAAAAAAAGAGGAAATGTGGACACAGATACAGGGAGAACCCATGTGAAGATGAAAGCAGAAACGTGATGCATCTACAAATCAAGGAACGCCCAAACTTGCCAGCAAACGACCAAAGGCTGGAAGAGAGGCCTGGAGCAGACCCTCCCTCGCAGCCACAGAAGGAAACTGCCCTGCTGACACCTCCATCTCAGACTTCTGGCCTCCAGAATTGTGAGACAATATATTTCTATAGTTTAAGCCACCCAGTCTGTGGGACTTTGTGACGGCAGACTTAGACAATGAACCCAAGAAGCCTATTTATAGCTCTGCTCTCATTTACCTCTGTCCAGCCACATCCAGGACATGGCAGATAATCTTTCTTCAGACTGGTGTGGCTAAAGTATCTCCCACTAGACTCAAGCAAATGGCATCAGCAGAAACTACGTTTTTTAAAGCGAGTACAATTCAAATGCTGCCCAGATGGTCGCATCAGAGGCCTCAGGAACTCTGGCACTTCCCAGCACACTTGGAGGTTTCAGCCAAGATCACTTATGCACCTAAGCTCAAAACCATTGGCCCTCACAGCTCTGAAACTGGTTTTGCTTTCTGTCTTCCAGACCCAATTTTTGTTTCTCTGTATAGGCTCCAGAAGCTTGCATGAAACAGATTTTTTAATGTACTTTTCTCTTTATAAACCATTTACAGACCTGTAGTCAAAGAAAAGCGCAAGGCTCTCGAATACCTCATTTGAGTGCTAATCAAGGAAAGAAATTCAAGAGATGCGGTTTTGCCCAAAGGGATCCAATTCCCTTTTCTAAATCCTTAGCTTTCTGAATTAACAGGTTTAACGAAAGTAATCCAAAACTTTCACATGAGCTATGTTCCAGAGATTATTTATAAAAAGACTTCGTTATGAGCATTTTTCCATAGTAATAATATTATTAGTGAAATAATCCCAAGCAGTTCAAGAAAGAAAAAATAACTATTTAATCCATAATGTCACTGAACTACCATTCCCAAAAGAGCAGGCTGTTTGACATCCTGGGAGCAAGAAAGCCACATTTAAAATGTTTTTAGGCTGGGTGTGGCGGCTCAAGCCTGTAATCTGAGCACTTTGGGAGGCCAAGGCAGGTGGATCATGAGGTCAGGAGTTTGAGACCAGCCTGGCCAACATGGCAAAACCCCATCTCTACTAAAAATACAAAAAAAAATAGCTGGGCATGGTGGCATGTGCCTGCAATCCCAGCTACTCGAGAGGCTGAGACAGGGGAATAGTTTGAACCTGGGGACAGGGAAATTGTTTGAACCTGGGAGCCGGAGGCTGCAGTGAGCCAAGATCATGCCACTGCACTCTAGCCTGGGCGACGAAGCAAGGCTCAGTCTAAAACTAAATAAATAAACAAATAAAATGTTTTTAGTTCTCATATTTATTTTACTTCCAGGCAGAAGTGGATGTTTTCATGTTAAATTTGGTTTGGCTATGCAACAGGATATAGACTGGGGCTTTGCTTGACTCAGGATTCACTTAGGCACCAATTAAACAATACTCATGTGACTGTGAAATTCAAACATCCACAAAGAAAATTTACAGGCTAGGTGCAGTGGCTCATGCCTATAATCCGAGAACTTTAGGAGGCTGAGGCAAGAGGATCAGTTGAGCCCAGGAGTTCAAGACCAGCATGAGCAACATAGCAAGACCCCCATCTCTACAACAACAACAATAACAAAAATTTAATTAGCCAGCACAGTGGCACATACCTGTGGTTCTGGCTACTCAGGAGGCTGAAGTGGGAGGATCGCTTGAGCCCAGGAGGTGAAGGCTGCAGTGAGCCAAGATCATACCACTGCACTCCAGCCTGGGTGACAGAGCATGACACTGAAAAGGAAGGAAGGAAGGAAGGAAGGAAGGAAGGAAGGAAGGAGGGAGGGAGGGAGGGAGGGAGGGAGGGAGGGGAAAGTTTACACTGGGATTTGAAGACCTGCTCCAGAATTCTTGAATTTCCTCACCTATTACAGGAATATGAAGAGTAAAGGCAGTGGCAATGTAGAAGGAAGGTTTCTTTGGTGAGAGCAGGTAATAACCTCTAGTTGAGCCCCCTGAGCTGCATCCTCATCTCAAGTGTGATGAGAGGGCCTCTCCTCTAGGGTGCTCTAAAACAATGTTTTCTGCAGTTCAGTGACTCCAAGGACTAGCGCCTACTGACCCCAGATAACACTAAATAAAACTGTGAAATTGCAACTTCTGGCTATGAGAGCATAGCTTGCATCAAAGCAGCTTTCCCTTAGATAAACTCTAAAAGCTGAATTTCTGTTCAAAGTAGCTGTTTCAAACCACAACAGATAAAGCAAGGTAGCCAACACTTGAGGGATCAAGATCCGAAGAGAAAGAAAAGGCACTGACATGACCATAATATTCTCTCCACATTTCTCCTCCTGGTGTTTGCCAATTTCTCAGTGGCATGGCAGAAGAGACAAAAGAGTCAGTACATACAGTTATCCTTCCATATCGATGAGGTATTGGGTCTAAGACCGCCGCCTAACCCCCACCCACCACCTTCGATAAAGATACCTGTGGATGCAAGGGACTTAAGAGTCCCTTACAGAAAATGGCATAGTAGTTGCATATAAGTTATGCAGATCCTTCTGCTTCCTTGTGATTTATCATCTCCAGGTTATTTATAATACCTAATACAATGCAAATGCTATATAAGTAGTTGTTGCACTGTATTCCTTTTTATTTTGTTATTTTTATGGGCTACTTTTCTTTTTCTGTTTGTTCATTTTTAGACAGGGTGTTGCTCTGTCATCGAGGCTGGGATGGAGTGCAGTGGTGTAAACAAAGCTTACTGCAGCCTTGACTTCCTGGCCTCAAGCAATCTCCCTGCCTCAGGATCCTGAGTAACTGAGACCACAGGTGCATGTCATCACACTCGACTAATGTTTCTAATTTTTGGCAGAGACACGTCTCTTTAGGTAGCTCAGGCTGGTCTTGAACTCCTGGGCTCAAGCCATCCTCCTGCCATCAAAAAATGCTGGGCATGCCAAGAAATAGAACCAAGTAATTATAAAAAAGAGAGAGGAGGAAAAAAATGGACAATAGAAAGATACCCACAGCTCTTTAAAATAAATGTGATTGATGTGTTCAAGAATAGTTGATAGCAAGATGGGGAATTTTATCAAAGAATTGAAATATAGTAAGAATCAATTCATAAAATTTAGAAATAAAAAATTCATTAGTTGAAATTAATAACTCCAAGAAATAGGGTTAACACCAGATTAGATAAATAGAAGAAACGATTATTGAACTTATATTGCGCATTGTAAAAATAACTATTATTGAAGCATGACAGGGAAAAAAAGAAAATACTTGAGGGGAATTGCTCTGTGGATAAAGGTAAAGAGGCCTAAAGCATGTATAAGTGGAGTCCCAGGAGGCAAAGGAAGAGAACAAACAAGAAATATTTGAAGCAATTATGAATGAGCCTTTTCTGACACTGAAAGGCAGCCATAGACTCAAGTTCTGCAAACCACATGCAAGACAGTCACTAAGAAATCCACACTGGCCAGGTGCGGTGGCTCACGCCTGTAATCCCAGCACTTTGGGAGGCCGAGGCAGGCAGATCACGAAGTCAGGAGTTCGAGACCAGCCTGACCAACATGGTGAAATCCGATCTCTACCAAAAATACAAAAATTAGCTGGGCTTGGTGGCATGCACCCATAACCCCAGCTACTCAGGAGGCTGAAGCAAGAGAATCACTGAAACCCAGGAGGCAGAGGTTGCCATGAGCTGAGATCACACCACTGCACCTTAGCCTGGGTGACACAGTGAGACTCCATCTCGAAAGAAAGAAAAGGAAAGAAAGAGAGAGAGAGAGAAAGAAAGAAGGAAAGAAAGAAAGAAAGAAAGAAAGAAAGAAAGA
>NW_016107936.1:97865-142777 GCF_001604975.1 Cebus imitator
GAGGGAGGGAGGGAGGGAGGGAGGGAGGGAAGGAAGGAAGGAAGGAAGGAAAGGAAGAAAGAAGGAGAGAGATAAAGAAAGAAAAGAAAGAGAGAGAGAAAGAAAGGGGGAGGGAGGGAGGGAGGGAGAGAGGAAAATCCCCACCAAGGCATATTATGGCAAAAACTGCAAACTGCTGAGAACCAAAGATGAGAAAAAAAAGAAACATGCTAACGCTTTCAGAGAAGCATGAAACTTTCACAACACTCTTTTCCTTCTGTAATCTGATTTCTATGAAGAGGCGTATATGGGACTCATTGCCTCTGTCCTCTCTTATCCCCAATCAGCCTGTCCAGAAAGGTGGTCAGGTAAGGAGAATTTCTCTCTATTTAGCCACACAGTCAAGCGGCTCACTTCTTGATATAGAAGACACACTGTTTAATTGTTTGCATGAATTTGTGGCAGAGAGTGCCAGCTTCCTTCTCAATCATTACTCTGCCTTCCTCTTTACAAACAGAACCAGTGTGTCTACCTAAAACCAAACAAAAACAACACTCCCTCATTTCCCGGCATCCATTGTAGTTTCGCATAGCTGTGTGACAGAGTTCTAGCCAATGATAATTAAGTAGCATTTCTTCACCAGGCTACCAGGAAGCACCTTCAACTGGGATAGACTCAGCTGGCGTACAGTAGGTTTGTCCTCTGTGGTTTCCTCTTCTCTCCAACTTGCAATGCAGCTACGATGGCGGTAACTGCAGCAGACATATTACAACTGAAAATGAAAGAAAAATCTAAAGAATTTCAAAAGTCAATCTTGACATTCTTGAGCTGCTCCACAAAGTATGGCCTGACTATCCCAAAACTTCTTTGCCATTTAAAAGGGTAATCACACACTCAGCCACTATTATTTGGATTGCTTTGATATATGCAGCTAAACCCAAACTCTGTTAGAGCTTCCCTTTTCTTGTGGCTTGAAACAAATCTGTGAAAAAAAAAAAAAATCTTCTATTGAGTTCAGCTTGTTGCTGCTTTGAGGCTAAGGAAAGCTTCAAAATAACTGACCTAAGAGGAAACTAATCAGCTTCTTATTCTCACATGACATTTTTTCAACAGAAGGGAGAGATGATTTAATACAAGATACGTGATCATCAAATTCTGGGCCCTTGCCCAAGGAAAATCTGATTAGGTAAGATGCAAGTCAACCCAACTTTGGTCTCTACTATCTACTTCAGCTCAGAACAGAGAAAACAGTATTTAATTATGTCTCAGACTCAGAACACAGAGGAGAATTGGGGAATCAGTTTCTTTCCAAACCTGAACCTACAGTGAAGGAGCAGATTTTTTTTTTCCAATCCATCACAGAGCTATACTTGCATAAAATATAAGAAAAATGAGGCCAAGCATGGTGGCTCACGCCTATAATCCCAGAACTTTGGGAGACCAAAGCAGGCAGATCACCTGAGGTCAGGAGTTCAAGACCAGCCTGCCAATATGGTAAAACCCCATTTCTACTAAAAATACAAAGTTAGCTGGGCGTGGTGGTACATGCCTGTCATCCCAGCTACTTAGGAGGCTGAGGCAGAAGAATCACTTGAACCAGGGAGGGGGAGTTTGCAGTGAGCCGAGATAGTGCCATGCACTCCAGCCTGAGCAGCAAGAGCAAAACTTCGTCTCAAAAAAGAAGAAAGAAAGAAAGAAAATTGAATTACTGGGAAAGTGAACATTTTTAAAAGCATACAAAATACTTATCTCAATATTATATTATCAGTTCAAGAGACATAAAGCAAATTGCTTTTGTTTTTAAGTTTCTTAAGTCTTACTCTCAGTTCTAGTGCTTGTCTTACTGAACAGCTATGGCATTGTCTTAGTTAGCTAGGGCTGCTGTAACAAAGTGCCCCAGACAGGGTAACTTAACAGAAAGGTATTTCTCACAGCTCTGGATACAGGAGGTCCAACATCAAGCTGTCAGTAAGTTTCATCTCTCCAGAGGCCTTTCTCCTTGGCTTGCAGGTGTGTCCTCATCTGGCCTTTCCTCTGTGCACTTGCGTCCCTCTCTCCTTTTATGAGGACACCAGTCCTATTGAGTTAGGGTCCTATCCTTATGACCTTATTTAACGTTAATTCTCTCATTAAAGTCCTATCTGAAAATGCAGTCACAGTGGGAATTAGAGAATCAACATATGAATTTGAGGTGATAGAATTCAGTCCATAATAAGAGTAATGCTCATATAAGTTTCTGCAATCGTTCTCTGCCTTAGCCTCGTTATAATCTGAAGAGAGAGACCTCCAGAAACCCGTATCTCCGAGGGGATTAGAAAGTGCAAAAAGAAAAAAAGAAAAGCCACTCACAGGCAGTGTTCATTTATCCACAGTTCATCTCCAATCAAAAAAGATCATTTTAACAAATCAGCTTGTAAATCTCTCCATCGCGGTTCTTCTGCCTTCTTCATCTGTTCTGTTTACCTTTGCATAGATTTCCTCCAAAGAAGCCCTAAAGGGTCAAAAAAAAAAAAAAAAACCATTTTTTAATGAATATTTCAAAGTGCAATTGAGCAAAACAAACAGCTTTTGAACAAAAGTATCTGGCCTTTCTTTACCATGACTGTTGGACCTGCTGCGTTTTTCAGGCGTTATTGTTTTGTTTACATTTTACTTAGGTTTCCTTGGGATTTCATTTTGATGTGTGAGTTTTAGTTTGTGTTCCCTCAGCTCAGAGACGGGGATGGAGCTAATATAGAGGAGAATCGTAAATCGGGTGGTTTTTCTAACACATTTGTAACAGTGTGTTAGGATACTCCTGTGCTAGTGTCTCTGTCTCTTGCCAGCTGTGACCCATCTCGTGTGCGCCCAAGCAGATCAAATATTTTGTCAGGAAGACCATGAATCACAACAGTGTTCACTTTGTCTTGGAGTAAAGATTTTTCTTTCTCCTTTGTCTGCAATAGCATACATTTATACTGTCAAATTATGTACCTTGTTACTAAAGATGTCTTTGGTTCTTTTTCTAATTCCACAGCAATCTGCTGATTTAACTCACATGTCTCTAAAAGGTGACAGTTCAAGAAATCTGGCGCATACAATTTGATATTTATAATCAGCTCTATTAATGGCTGGTGCAGTAAGTCTACTCTTGTTGATAATAGATCAGAAAATGAATGATTGTCAGACTACTTAAAATTGCATTTGTAAGAAACAAATAAATGTTTGAAAGCCTTGCTGTAAACTACGTATACTGAGAGGCCCTTCAAAGAAAATATAGCCACTCAGAAAGTCTTTCTTAAGGATTTACAATCCTTTTTTAATAAGATAAATTAGAATGTTTTGTTTTGTTTTGTCTAGAGAGACAGAGTCTTGCTCTGTCACCCAGCCTGAAGCACAGCGGTGCAATCATAACTCACTGTAACCTCAACCTCCTGGGCTCAAGTAGTCCTTCTGACTCAGCCTCTGAAGTAAGTGGAACTACAAGCACACACTGCCACACTTGGCTAGGTTTTCACTTTTTAATTTCTTTTAGAGATGGGGTCTTGCTATGTTGCCCAGGGTGGCTTCAAACTCCTGGATGCAAGCAATCCTCCCACCTTCGCCTCCCAGAGTGTTGAGATTACACGTGTGAGCCACCACACCTGGCAAATTAGAATTTTTAAGTAGAGAAAAGATGACTCGACTGCGGAAATATATTTTATTTATATGCTAATGTTATCTTTTATCATATAAACTTTTGGGCCTGGCACCGTGGCTCATGCCTATAATCCTAACACTTTGGGAGGCTAAGCCTGGCAGATCACTTGAGGCCAGGAGTTGCAGACTAGCCTGCCCAACATAGCAAAATCTCATCTCTACTGAAAATACAAAAAGTAGCCAGGCATGTTGGTACATGCCGGTAATCCAAGCTACTTAGGAAACTGATGCAGGAGACTTGCTTGAACCAGCAGGTAGAGGTTGCCGTGAACTGAGATCGCATCACTGCATTCCAGCCTGCATGACAAAGTCAGACTCTGTATCAAAAAACAAAATTTAAAAAATTAGGATTTTATTAAATCTACAAATAAAGATCAGAAAACTTCCTTGTGGAACCTACGCTCACCTATAACTGTTGTGAATGTTCAAATCACAGTTAACGTCTGGTCATATTTTAAAATGTACTTCTAACATTTTGTTTCCATGGAAACATTTTTGCCTTATTAAGACTTGCTTAAAATAGCCCATCCAAGGCTTTGTTTCTTGATCTGCAAAACTTAGAGAATTGGACTAACCATTTAGAGGCATTTTAATTCCTTTATTCTTTTTACTGACCCACATGTTTATCATCTTGTGATCTAGTTGTTGCTATTCTTGCTTTAAAATTTCACATTATATTTCTTCAATTAAAATGTGAGCTCTTCGGAGCAGAAATCATACCATATCTGTTTTATATCTCAGCCTCAGTTTGATTGTACTGCTATAACAAAATACCTGAGACTAAGTAATTTACAAAAATAGAAATTTATATCTTACAGTTCTGGAGGTTGGGAAATCCAAGATTAATGCACCAACAGATTCTATGTCTGGTGAGGGCTGTTCTCTGCTTCCAGATGGCACCCTGTTCCCACATCCTCACCTGGCAGAAGAGAGGAACACTGTGTGTATCCTCAGATGGCAGAAGATGGAAGGGCAAAAAGGGGTGCAGCTAGTTCCTTCCATCCCTTTTATAGTGGTGTTAGCCTCATTCATGAAGGTGAAGCTTTCATGACCTAGTCACTTCTCAAAGGCCCTACCTTTTAATATCATCACCTTGGGGTTTGTGTTCCAATATATCAATTTTGGAGGGACACATACATTCAGACAACAGCAATCCCCTATAGTGGAGCTACTCAAAATACTGGGCCTCATATTATTTGTTACTGGTCCCTGATGAGGTCAGGAGCTTATACCAAAACATAATTTAACCATGCAGTAGATCAACTATGTCACTAAGCACACTGTTTAGTTGAGCCAACATTTTTTTCTGAGAAGGACTTTCTTGATGAAGGAATCTGTATGTTGATTTGCTTTCCATGAGTCAACAGTCTTACCCTCTTGTCTTAGGTACTCTGAGTTAGACATGTGCCCCTTGAGACTTGAAATGACCTAATACAAGAAATGGATAGATGCAGTGAAGGCTTGGTAGATGTTGGAAATATTAGGACAACAAGGAACAGAACAGAGGCCTCAGAAACAAGACCACACATCTACAGCCATCTGATCTTCAACAAACCTGACAGAAACAAGCAATGGGGAAAGGATTCCCTATTTAGTAAATGGAGTTGAGAAAACTGGCGGCCATATGCAGAAAACTGAAACTGGACCCCTTCCTTATACCTTACACAAAAATTAACTCCAGATAGATTAAAGATTTAAACATAAGATCTGACACCATAAAAACCCTAGAAGAAAATCTAGGCAATACCGTTCAGGGCAGAGGCATGGGCAAGGACTTCATGACTAAAACACCAATAGCAATGGCAACAAAAGCCAAAATAGACAAATGGGATCTAATTAAACAGAGCTTTTGCACAGCAAAAGAAACTATCATTAGAGTGAACTGGCAACCAAAAGAATGGGAAAAATTTTTGCAATTTATCCATCTGACAAAGGGCTAATATCCAGAATCTACAAAGAACTTAAACAAATTTACAAGAAAAAAACAAACAAACTCATCAAAAAGTGGGCAAAGGATATGAACAGACACTTTTCAAAAGAAGACATTTATGCAGCCAACAAGCATATGAAGAAAAGCTCATCATCACTGGTCATTAGAGAAATGCAAATCAAAGCCACATTGAGATACCAATCTCACACCAGTTAGAATGGCGATCATTAAAAAATCAGGAGACAACAGATACTAGAGGAGATGAGGAGAAAGAGGAACACTTTTACACTGTTGGTGGGAGTGTAAATTAGTTCAGCCATGTGGAAAACAGTGTGGTGATTCCTCAAGGATCTAGAAATAGAAATACCATTCAACCCAGCAATCTCATTGCTGGCTATATATCCAAAGGATCATAAATCATTCTATTATAAAGACACATGCACATGTATGTTTATTGTGGCACTGTTCACAATAGCAAAGACTTGAAACCAACTGAAATGCCCATCAATAATAGACTGGATAAAGAAAATGTGGCATATATACACCATGGAATACTCTGCAGCCATGAAAAGGGATGAGTTCATGTCCTTGGCAGGGACATGGATGAAGCTGGAAACCATCATTGTCAGCAAACTGACACAAGAACAGAAAACCAAACACTGCATGTTCTCACTCATAAGTGGGAGCTGAACAATAAGAACATATGGACACAGGAAGGGGAACATCACACACTGGGGCCTGTCAGGGGGTGGGGGGCTAGGGGAGGGAGATCAGTGGGGGAATCGGGGAGGGATAATATTAGGAGAAATAACTAAGTAGATGACAGGGTCATGGATGTAGCCAGCCACCATGGCACGTGTGTACCTATGTAACAAACTGGCACGTTCTGCACATGTACCCCAGAACTTAAAGTATAATAAATAAATGTTTTAAAAAAGGATGATGGCATGCTATTCTTGAAACTGAAATCAAACATAAGGCAATAAAACACTTGCTAATGTGAAAAAAATGAAGATGGTTAAAGACAGAGATGAAGTGTGTCTCAATATCAGTCTTTAACTCAGGCAGGCAACAAATAATGTATTTTTCTATAACTCAACCTAATTGCTATCATAAGCCCCCATTCCACTGGGTTGTTGAAAATTTTTATCCCAGTTGGTTCTTGCCTTCCTGCTTTCTTCTTCAGAGTTCTGTCAAGGTGCTGGGGTGCTAACAGAATTCTGAAACATGGCTGGGGAGAAGGGAGTTGAAATATTGGTCTGTGACGTTTTCTGCCAAGCCATGCCTATTTCTGCTCATGGTGGCTTCAAGTCTGGTGGCTTTTCTGCTGTTTCCATATAATGCCAGTGGCAAGGGACTTTCCCTACCACCTTTGTGCCACACCAGGAATGCAATAATCTCTACTAGACTAAGGGCCCATCTGCTATACACTGAGTCCAATTTCTCGCTGCAGTTCTGCTAGACAAGGCAGCAGGTGCACTCTCTCTAGGATTTACGAAGAGTGGAGCCTCTGTTCTCACATCATCCCAGAGGAAACTTCTAGTTTGGGGAAGGGCTGAAGTGGGACAGGGATGAGAATTCTTCTTTCATGTTTTTCCCCACTATTGAGTCCGTTCTCAGTTGCCCTCTTTTTCTTAAGAGCTCAGAATATTTGAAACAAAAACCATTAAGGCCTACCTACCCTGTCCTACCCCTCCATTGAGATAACAAACATGGAGATAATTTACCACTTCTATGGACAGGAAGGAAATGATGGAAGGGGAAAGAAAAGTTGATAGAGGTTAATACCTCGAAAATATTATCCCAACACTCAGAAAACTTTAGAAATGAAATAAGAAAAAATGAGAGGAGTTCTCATTAGATGGACTTGATCATCTCAGTAAATTAAGCAGTGAGAGTTTTCTGCAGGGAAAGGAGAGCTGAGGATTGACAGCTGATTAAGAGGATTGCTGAACCGCAGAAGGAACTGGACACCCAGACAACTCGAACTTACCTGCAAGCCCTCAGCACTGTTTCTCAGCTTCCTCTATGAGGTCCTGGCACCCAGAAATGGCATGAGAAAGGGTTCAGTAAGAAGTATCCAGACATGAATGTGACAAATGGGGACAGTGAAGAGCTAAGGTCGGTGAGGGATGCTAAGGTGCCAGCAAGGAAACCACGCAAAGGAGCCACGAGGTCCAGGCTGGGTAGAGGCACAACAGAGGCAGACTAGGGTGAAGATTCCAGACAAGAGAGCAGAGCTGTGGGACCAGATGTCCCAGTGAGGATAAGGAGCCACTTCAACACGAATGAGAACATGAGGGTTAGAGAAGGAGAGAGTCCACATCTGACCAAAGTCCTAGGAGATGATAAAGAATACCGCTGGAAAGTCCACGTCCCCTGCCTATGCTGAGAACCAGGTCTACTATTAAACCCAGAGACGCCCACCCTACGCTATCATCCACCTGAGGACCAACTATATCAGTTTCTTGGACTCTCTCTAATAATAAGTAGGACCCAGATTCTCTCAAGGAACCTGGAACTGTCCCCACCAAATATTTGGTTAATTCAAGATTTCCAAAGTCTTATGGAAAGAGGGACTTAGAACATTCACAGACCTTTAAGGCACACACTGGATATTAGCAATGTAAAGCAGCCATTTGGTGAAGAACTCCACAGAGTCTAAGGTCTATTGCATGGGGATTGCCGAATGTTTGCACAAAGAGGGCATCAGGCTTTTAATCTTCATTTTGCACAGGATTTTTGCTCTTCTTTGGGTAAGGTAAATCTCACCATTGGTTTTTTGTTGTTGTTTTGAGACAGGGTCTCACTCTGTCACCCAGGCTGGAGTGCAGCGGCAGGATCATGGCTCACTGCTGCCTCAAACTCCTAGGCTAAAGCAATTCTCCCACCTCAGCCTCCCAAAGTGCTGGGATTATAGTCATGAGCCACTGCACCCAGCCTCATCATTGGTTTTTATGTTTTAAGTTTCTCTATTTACTGAGAATAATACCTTTCACTGAGTGATATTGTTCCTGGGATTAAAGTGCAAAGTGTACACTTAAAACTGGGGAATTGGCAAACATCTTTATTTTACTATCTCCACTAAAGAGCATTATTTTGCATTTCTAGAGAAATTTGAAGCTTCTGAGAGTTTCAGTGTCATCACTTAGCTGGTGCCCGTGACCTTCTTATCGAAGGAGATGGTGGATTCTACTTTTTGAATAGTATACAGGAACAAGAGGCATATTCTCAAGAGAGGTGGCATTTGTACACAAGCGTTTTCAGCTTCCTGTCTTTTATTCAGGAGACTCATTTCTAATTCTGACTTATAAATGCACGCGTCTCTTTTTCCTTCCTGTTGATAGTATATTTCAATTGTCTCTGGTTGCTGAGGTCTTCAAAACACAAATGCAATCACCTCTATGCCTTGTTTACATTTGCTTCTTAGAACCTACGATAATCTTACAGAAAGCCTCACTGCCTCTATTTTAAAATCTGGCACACTGGGCAGCTATTAACTAGCTATACACCAAGCGCATAAGGAAATAAATCAAGCTTGCATGGAGGATCCCCAGCCAAGAGAAAGCTTTTATTTTTTTACATTGGATTGGTAAATTGTATAATCAGGATCTCTCTAGAACTTTGTCCCTGGCATAAAGGTAAACAACGTTGTGTAAACTCTTTTGAGGGAACCTGAAATGCTCAAGGGCATGAGGGGAAATTTCTCAATGAAAAAAAATAGGCAAGAACACACAGATACTGCATTGCAATAATTTGATTAAGAATTGCAATAGAATTGCCCAACATCTCAACAGTTACAGGATCACCAGATTCTCTGAATGACCTCAACACAGAGCCATTATTCTGAGTCTGGGAATGCTAAATGAAACCATGCCTATTCTGTATGCTTTAAATCAGAAACTAAAAAAGACCGATGTAATTTCATTGTTGGTAGTATGTTGTTCTCGTTTTTGTTTATGCTTCTTTTGAAGTATCTGCTTCTTTTCCCTATTAAGTAATCACGAATTACACTTGCAAAGTACAATCAATATCTTTTGCTTTAAATCCTTCTTCGTGGCTGTTTTCTAATTCATTCTCCATAGATAGGGCAGCTCTTGTCCAAATTTCATAGATGAAACTCAAAGAGGTAAAGTGCAGATTTAAACAAAGTCTTTGGCAGAATCCGCTACCCAGAGCGAGGTGCGGGAGCAAGATGCAGTCCACACAGTCTCCCTTGTCCAGGACATGGGACTACCATGGGTCCAGTCAACCTTGGACAATTGTATGAAGCCTTACAAAGCACCCACGGGAAGGGCGACACTTGTTCATTGCAACATCATATTAACCATGTATTTCCGATGCTTTGACATCTTGGGGCCTTGCTAATCTTGAAGGCACTGTCACACACACACCCCCTCCTCCCCAACACTTCCCCAATTACTAGAAATAGTAAAGGATTCTCTTGCAAACATATTGCCTTTCATATGCAAACCAACCAATCCTATGCAAACCAACCAATCTCTTGAGAGGCAAGGGAGCCCATGCCTCTCAACCACCTCTTTTATTGGGCTCTGACACTCTAGGCCATTATTTCTTTGCCCTAATCACCCCAGAGCCAGGTACTAGACAAGCGAGGACATTCTCTGCACCTCAAAACCTGCTGAAATTATTCAAACGAACCAATTCTAAGCCGGCTTACCCTCCCCCACCTGCTCTTTCCTGTGGAACCCACAGTAGAGATTCTTGCCCATGTTTTCCCCTCTCTCCCTCTGCCTCCTGACAAACCCTCATGCTTCTCCGGGTGCCCCAAGTCCCTGGGGCATAGCATGTCCCTCTGCTTGAAATCTATAACAAGTCATCTTTTCAATGGCAGTCATCTGCTAACACATTCGCCTCACTATCTCTGAATAATGAAACCTACATTTGAAAACATGCACATTTCTTCTCTTTCATTCATTAAACCCAAAAAAAAATAAAAATTAAAATAAGCTTGGACCAGCAGATGAAGGATAATCCTAACATCTGACTCTCCCTCATGAACCCCTGCAAAGCCATCACATGTGCAATCAACATGATTTCTGAATTGGAAGATCATCTGCTCAGCTTGAGTTATTCCTTCAAGCTGAACAGGCAACAGAAAGCAGACAACAAATAGCCTAGCTGATGATAAATGTCTATATCAAAAATTCATAACAGTTTTCCTCTAACACAGCCCTCCACACACATTCATCATAAGGTGATTTCATCAGTTCAGGGCTTGCTCACCGAAGGGAATGGTTAGAAGTGGTTTAACTTCCAACAGGACATTTGCATTGTGATGGGAGCATACAGCACCTACTCTCATTCTTTTTTTCTTTTAAATGATAGTTTAAGTTCTGGGGTACATGGGCAGAACGTGCAGACTTGTTACATAGGTATACACGTGCCATGGTGGTTTGCTGCATCCATCACCCTGTCATCTACATTAGGTATTTATCCCAATGCGATCCTACTCTCATTCTTTAAGGCCTGTATTGGAAATATTTTTGGAACTGAAACAAGTTTTGGAGTTTATTCTGAAGTTGGGAGGTGGGGATGGCAGATAGGACTTTTTTAAAAATTCAATTTGCGGTTTTCTCAAGGTACAGAAGACTCCTGAAGAGAAAAGAAAAGTTTCCCGTACATTTGAAATACAATCTCCCTTTTATAGATTGGTTTTAAGATATTATATTCTTCTTTTTATTTCAAAGAGCAGATGAAATGGAAAACTGTTAGCTCTTCTAAAAATCATATAATCATAATTATCAATTTGAATATCTATTTGTAATTCTTGCAACTGCAGTGAAATGATTTATCATAAAACACATCTTGGGATTTTAATTGTGTATGCATTTGAATTGTATTTGCATATTCTCGGCACACTTCATCATTTTCATTCCTGATAAAGCACTTCCAAAGAAACTATGCTCTGTCAGTTTAAAATGTATTGTTTTTGCATATCTTCAAAAACTACGGGTAATTGCTATCACATTCTGAATATGTTTAGGAATAACGGTAACATGGACTTTATGAAATGGTGCCACCAAGCTAAGATTTCAAAAATGCTGGTCTAGATGTCCAACATTTAATGTTATTCATGTCCACACCCTGTATAATATTATTGAAGGGTTTCTTGCATGATGGTTGAAACTGCAGCAATGTTTCCCTTGAAAGTGAAATTTTCTCAGAACCCATCTTCTTCCTACCTCCTTAAGGAACCAAGAAGCCAAAAAGGAAAAGGAGGCTGATAAGACGTGAACCAACTGGTTCCTAGTCTGTGGTTCCTTCTCTTTTCCTTCTTCCATCCCTGACTCATGGTCCACAGCATCATGCTTTTCCCCTCTGAGGACAAAATGGACTCAGAGTCATGAACAAGTGAATGTATCATGTGTTTTTTAAAAAGTGATAGTAATTCTATTTAATGAATCCAACAAAAGCGCAAACCTAACCCTTCCCACCATCAAAGAACAAAGCTAATGATCTACACATATCACTTATTTAAGCTTTATTTTATTTGTATACCTCAAATGTACATTGATATAAATGTCTAATAGACAATGGAAAGATCTTTTGCAAAGTTGAGGATTGTTCATTGAAAATTAACCCTAATCTAGCCAAACACATATATGTGTATATAAATTCAATTCTCTTAGGCATCAATGTCAAAGGTGTTATGATGCAATAACATAACTTCAAAATACTTAAAGTAGGCTGGGCTCGATGGCTCACGCCTGCAATCCCAGCACTTTGGGAGGCCAAGGCTGGCAGATCGCCTGAGGTCAGGAGTTCAAGACCAACCCGGCCAACATGGTGAAACCCCGTCTCTACTAAAAGTACAAAAAATTAGCCATGTGGGGGGGGGGGTGCCTGTAACCCCAGCTACTCAGGAGGCTGAGGCAGGAGAATTGCTTGAACCCAGGAGGCAGAGGTTGCAGTGAGCTGAGACCACATATTGCACTCCAGCCTGGGTAACAAGAGCTAGACTCCATCTCAAAAAAATAAAATAAAGCAAAAATTCAGAGAAGTACAGAAAAAATAAGCACTTCTACCACTATAAAATAATATTTTAACATACTTTTTCTGACAATAGATTAAACAGAAAATAAATTGGTAAGGATATAGATTGAACACTACCCAAAACATTATCTTATGTGCATATATATAACACTATATCTTCAAAATATATTCTTTTCAAGAACATGAAGAGTATTTCTATTTAAAAATGTATTAAAACTGACCATCTCTTTGACCTAAAGTCTTTAAACATGTCAAATAATTGATCTCATATAGATCACTTTTCAACCAAAAGTCAATGTAATTATTACCTATAATGACAAAAACATACATGAAAATCCCCATATGTCTGGTAATTTAAATGCACAAATTTAATAGCTCATAGGTCAAAGAATAAATCATAAGAGAAATCATAAAAATTTAGAATTGAAATGATAAAAAGAGCACATGCCCCATAAAACTTGTGATATACAAGTAAAGTGTATGTACCGCAAAATTTATAAAGTCGTGTGATTATAATAGAAAACTTAAAATGCTGAAAATTTATCTATATATTCCAAGAGTGCTAAAGGATGAGAAACTAAAGATAAGAACATCTAATAGAGGAAAGCAAACACATAATAGAAAGTAACGGTGATGTTAGAACTTGGTTATTCGAAATAATAAAACTGGCAGCCCTCTCTAACAAGTTTAATCTAAAAAAGAGAGAGCAGAATAAATAATATTGGAATTAAAATTAACCAAAATTATAGATGCTACACATATTAAAAAGATAATAACTTAATACTAATAATTATGAAAACAGATGACATGAGCAGAGCATTGAAAAATAAAATTTACAGCAAGGCGCAGTGGCTCACACCTGTAATCCCACCACTTTGGGAGGTCAAGGCAGGCGAATCATGAAGTCAAGAGATTAAGACCATCCTGGCCAACATGGTGAAACGCTATCTCTACTAAAAATACAAAAATTCGCCAGGCATGGTGGCGCATGCCTGTAGTCCTAGCTACTCAGGAGGCTGAGGAAGGAAAATCACTTGAACCGGGAGGTGGAGGTTGCAGTGAGACAAGATCATGTCACTGCACTCCAGCCTGGTGACAGAGCAAGACTTCATCTAAAAAAAAAAAAAAAAATATATATATATATATATATACACACACACATATAATGTATATACTTATATATTTATATGTATATAAAGCATATATATACACTTTATAAAATGGCCTAAAGAACAACTAAAAAACAATAAATATACCTATTAACATTTTTTATTGAATTAGTAAAAAAAAAATTCCTGAAAAGAAAATATTAGTTCCACATAGTTTGATTAGCAAGCTCCAGGAATAAGTAATAAAAAGATAAGTTTCTAAGAATAAAAAGAGAGACACTCCCCAATTCGTTTTATAAAGCTGGCACAATTTTATGTGAAAAACTGGCAAGAATAAAAAATTACAGACCAATCTTACAAATAGCAATGTAAAAATCATATATGTGTCTACGTGCGTGTGTGTTTTTATATATGCCAAAGTTTGGTTCATTCAGAAATAAAAAACAGTAAAATGGCAAGCCATTAGTGGAAAAAGATATTTACTCTCTATATAGAGAGATAGAGTAAATTTATTTATATCGTTATATACATGACAAAAAAAGCACATTCATAATTTAATTTTTTTAATGTAATGTATATTCACCAGTAAGAAAAAATAAAGACTATCCAATTAAAGTGGGAGGGAAGGCAAGAAAATAGACCTAATGTAGACTTCCCAGATGAATATATTAATAATTTATCATAGCACAGAATGAAAATGATGAAGTGCGCTGAGAATATGCAAATACAATTCAAGTGCACACAATTAAAATCCCATATCATAATTAATCACAGCAAATGTGTATGTATATTCCTAGCAATAAATTGAGCAAAATACGCCTAAGACTATGATAGACATGTTAATTATTAAAAGACTTCAAAGAAGTCCTAATTAAATGGAGAGCTATACAAGATATATGACGTTCGTGGAATAGAAGAAGCAACATAAAACAAATCAGTTCTCTTCAAATTCATGTATAGATTAAAGGCAATTACAGTCTAAGTTGCAATGAATTTGTGTGTATGTGAGTATATGTAACTTGTCAAAAGAAATTTCCAAAATACATATGGAAAACACAGAACCAGGATAACCAAGACAGTTTAAGACAAGTTAGTGAAGCTTGCTTTACCATATATCAATAATTCTTATAAAACTTTCATATTCATGACACTATAGGATTATCATAGGGAAAAGCAAACAGATCAGTGAAACAGACTTGAAACTTGATTTATGTCAGAGCTGGCATTGCACACCAGTGGGAAAAGAATAGACTTGTAATAAACATGACTTAAACAATTCTTATTGGTGTGGAAAAATTAAATCAAAGCCCTTTTTAACCTCTTGCATAGAAATATTCCATATAGATTAAAGACTTAAATATAAAAGGCAAAGCTATAAAACTTTTAGTCAAAATATAGGACAACATACCTGTGATATTAGGAAAAGGGGAAAAAGTAACTTTTTTTTTTCTTTTTTTTTTGGAGATACGGGGTCTCACTATGTCACAGAAGCTGGTCTCACTCCTGACCTCAACCAATCCTGCCACCTTGGCCTTCCAAAGCACTGGGATTACAGGCAGGAGACACCACACCAGGCCAGAAAAATTATCTTAAGATGCAAGTCACTTTTTAAAAATTATAAATTAGCTACATTAAAATTAAAGATTTTTGTTCCCTAAAAGATATCAAAAATAAAAAGACAACCCATAAACTGGAAATAAATGTTTTCCCTATGTATTACTGACAAAGGAATAGTAACTGAGCAAAGAACTTTTGCAAATCATTTTAAAAAGCAAATGACTCATAGGAAACTGCAACACGAAATTTAAACAGGCCTTCAGAGAAGAGAAAATCCAAAGGACCAAAAAAGTACAAGTAAGATTCTCAGCTTTGTTAATCACCAAGAAAATAAAAATTTAAACCACAATTAGATACTATATTATGACTTCCAGACTGACAAAAATTAAAGAGCCTGTCAAAATCTAAAGTTGGCAAGGATATGGAATTATCCTTCTGGTGGGATTGTAAATTGAGACAAGCCTCTTTGAAGACTGTATCAACCAGCAAGTGCTTCTTCTAGAAGACAAGTGTATATTCATAGCGGTCCTTTTCATAATAAAAATAGGAAAAATCCAAATGTTCATCAAGGACAGCAGAGATAATAAACTATGTGAGAGTCATGCAATGAAAAGACTGCCTTCTTGTGACAATGAATGCATTACAGGTAAATGTAAAAACATGGATGAATATTCAGAGACATAATGTTGACAAAAAAAGCAAATATCATAATACATATCCTATAATTTTATGTATATAAAGTTCAAAAATTTGCAACATTAAATAATATGTTACTTAGGGAAATACCATCTGGCAAAACTAAAATAAAAAAAGAGAGAGAGAGAAATAAACACAAGTTAATTCAGCCAGGGTGGTTTTGTCTCAGTAGAGAGAAAAAGGAACGGGACATGAACTTCAACGGTAATGATAATTTTTTTTTTTTTTTGGTAGCGGTAGTGGTGGTAACCAGGTATGATACTCTAGATGTTCATTGTATCATTAGTCTCTATATTTTATGGACATTTTACAAGTATTTGGGGGGTGGGATTCCTCAATGTTTAAAATTTTTAAAGAATGGTCTTCAAGGGTTGTCTTTCAAGAAGTAGTGGGATAGATGGACAAAAAGAGTTGGAACTTAACTAGACTGGATACTCGGGCTGAAATATGACAGGAGGGACAAAAATGGTCTGTTGCAGAACCTTAGTCTCAGAGGGAGTGGCATGGCAGATCAAAAACCAGAAGAGTGGCTCAGATGTAATAAAACAATCTGAGGATCTAGTTACTGGAAGGAGGTCAGAGGAAAGGGATGGATCACACAGAACAAAGCTACAACCCAACCAAGGGTCAGCACTAAGGCTGAATCATTTGAATTATTGTCCTGAGTTCCTTTGTCACAAAGGAAAGCATGGATCCCATTGCTGTTGTACAGGATTGAATGTTAAAGAAGGTTTTTTTGGGGGTTTTTTTTGTTTTTTTTGTTTGTTTGTTTTTTGAGACAGAGTTTCACTCTTGTGGCCCAGGCTGGAGTGCAATGGCATGATCTTGGCTCACCACAACCTCTGCCTCCCGGGTTCAATCTATTCTCCTGCCTCAGCCTCCCAAGTAGCTGGGATTACAGGCATGCACCACCACACCCTGCTAATTTTGTATTTTTAGTAGAGACAGGGTTTCTCCATGTTGGTCAGGCTGGTCTCAAATTCCCGACCTCAGGTGATCCACCCACCTTGGCCTTACAGCGTGCTGAGATTACAGGCTTGAGCCACCAAGCCTGGCCTAAAGGAAGAGATTAAGACAATCAAGCCTTAAATGAGAAGTCTATAAAGGTGAGAAGCTAAGTAGGTATTTATATCATTGTCAAGAAAAATGAGGAGTTTCTTCCTATTTTACAAGTAGAGCCCCAAAAAGGAGTTAAAGTGACTTATCTGAAGTCATTTCATCATCAATTTGGAACTAGAAATAGAATCCATCAGTCTTAGTTTTTTTTGTTGATGCCATATCTGCTCTATGCTTCCTCATTCATAAATTACTTAGCAGCTACACACAGGCTATGCAGGAGGCAGACTGTGATTCACAGGCTCAGGTGTTTCAGATAAGATTTTGTTTCTTTATTTTCAGTTCCCATCTTTTTTTTGGCTCTAAAAACAGAGGCTGTGCCAAAAAGTAGTCAATGGAAGAAAGAAAGGAACTCATTTATAGAGCAAAGGACTAAAATAGTTTACCTAGCATTTATACTATGCTCTTTGGAGCTCAGGGTCAAAAATTTCAGCAGGAGTTTTCTTTAGTAACCTAAATTTAGTTACTTTCTTTTACTACATCAAAATGGTTTTAAGGGTCTATTCACATAACAGTGAATGCGAGGGTCTATCCAATGCCAACAAGTTAGATCACTACTGAGGTGGAAATAGCATGGCTTAAACAAATCAACAGCATATAATTGAGGTCACAAAAAGATGTTTCACTGGCAAAACCCAAGAGGCTCTGATACTAAAATATGCCCAAAAACGAGAGTAGAAATGCAAACTATAAAATATTTCCCTACATAAGTGTCACAACTGCATGAGACATTAAATTTACCTTCAGAATTATCTTGCGCAAAAGAGTAGTCCTCTGCTTCCTAAACAAAGAAGATATTTTAAAATAAATAAAAAACATTTAAACAACCCAGGTCTACCTCCAATTTTCTATATGACCTTACATAGGTTTCCTCTGAGCTTTGGTTTCCCAACTGGTCAATGACCATTCCTGACTCCCCAAAGAGAAATGGTTACTAGAACACCTGACTGAGCTTGAAGGGTCATTCAAACAGTGAATCAGAAGTGCAGTTGAAATTGGATCCCACGGAATTTTCTCATGGTAACCCTAGGAATATCTGGAGGAAATGGGTAGAAGAAAAGAAATCCAGCTATTTTGATTCATTAATTGCCCAATGAGAGGGAACTGGTGGTTTCTTTTTAATCTAAGAGGACATATTAGATTTCTATTGCTGTAAAAGAAATTACTCAAAATTTAGCAGCTTAAAACAACACATTTTCTTATCTCACAGTTCTGTAGGTCAGAAATTCAGTAAGCCTGGCTGGGTTCTCTGCTTATGATTTCACAAAACCAAAGTCAAGGCATCAGCCAGGCTGGGCTTTTATCTGGAGGTTCTGGAGAAGAATCTAATTCTAAGCTCGTTCAATTTGTTGACAGAATTCAGCTCTTTGTGGATGTAGGTCTGCAGTCCCCATTTACTTGCTGGCTGTTAGGTAGGAGCATCTCTCTGCTTCTAAGCAGCACCTGCATCCCTTCATATGGGGTCCATTTCATCGTCAAAGTCAGCAACAATGTGTTGAATCTCCTTCATGCTTCGAATCTCTGACTTCTTCTGCTATCAGTAGAGAAAATTCTCTGCTTTTAAGAACTCATGTGATTAGATCAGACCTAGCCGGATCATTGCAAGGTCAAGTGTACCATGTAATCTAACACAGTCATGAGAGTGCTATCTCATCCTATTCCCAGTTCCCAGGAATCAGGGCAGGGCATTTTTGTGGAGGCCACTGCAGAAATTCTGCCTATCACAAAGAAAGTAGAGGATAAAAACTAACAACATGGGTTTCGGTGAAGACTGATTTGGTTTCAAATTCCAGCTCTGTAATTTGACTGGGTCTCTGTTTAAAGTCAGGTTAAATTGCTAAACTTCTCAAGCTTCACCTTCTGTAGATTACAATCTACTTAGGAGCAGGGGTACCAACTACCACTTTCCATATACTTTGTACAGTGCCCAAGACATGCCAGTGTTTGCAAATATGTGAAAGGATGAATGAATGAATAACATTGAAAGTTATTCTGAAAACATACTGTAAAGCTATATTTTGCCCTGTTTTGTCAGTGTTTCTTTCAGTGACTTGGGCCAATGAGATGGTGTTAATGAATTTACCCAAACTGACTTGGGTCAATGAACAAAAGCACAGAAGCAATGTACATTAAAGAGATAAGTGACACAAAGCTGGGCCAAACATTGGGTAACACAGCCGAAATTAAGAAGAGTCATAGCAAACAAACAAACAAACAAAAAAAGCAAGCAATCAAGTAAAATGAAGATGAATGAGTTTCCTTCATGACCTTGGCATCCAGGAAGCTTGGAGCTAGGGTTTTTTAAACTGAATTGCAGTTTTCCCTTAGCCTGGGTTATCTGGCAGAGTTGGCTTCTTGTCCTTTGTCTCTAATGCTTGATGGTTTTAATGTGATACTTTGTTTTACTGTAAATCACCTGAAAGCTTATTAGGAAGCATGAAAGATATAAAGTACGACAAAATGGAGAAAAATCTGTTTTCCAAAATTTCAGGAGTCCTAAGGAAAAGAGCAGAAAGGCATTTTTCCCAATGAGATCCAGAAACAGAATCACTTACTTAAAGATTCACATAATGAATGTATGAGTTTGGGCAAAGCTAGGCTGGTAGGAATCGGCTCCAAGGCAAGATGGTGGAGGTATTCACCTTATCTGATCATTTTTCCATCACTCTGTGCCCCTCCCACCCTGAAACTTCAGTTAAAGTCCTAATCTGTCAAAATGCTATTATGTAAGTGGATTGTGTGTGTGTGTGTGTGTGTGTGTGTGTGTGTGTGCGCGCGCGCGCACCCGCGCGCAGATGGTTAAGGCCGGGTGGAGAAAGAAGATGGTACAGACTTAGCTGCATAGATAGACATGGGAATAAGGAAAAAAAGAGACTTTGTGCTATTATAAGTCTTTGAATGCTTTTAATCATAATTGCTAAGACACAGGAAGACCCCAAGCAAGGTGCTGACTAAAGAAATAAATTGATAATTATTAGATAAGCTTCAGTTCCTACCTTTATGTACCCAAAACCATTTGGCAAGGCTACTCCTGAAGAAATTCACCCATTTAATGAGGGATTCAGTGCTCTCTCTATATATTTATTTTTAAAAACCCAAGATATTGAAAACATAAACATCTCTTTATGTTTATAAGATTTAAAATTTAAATATTTTGTAGATTTAATACCTATAACATATAATGATGTGAAGGTACATAGATATATGAATTTGGATATTTATTTAAGCCTTGGAGTTCCAGGCTGAGCACAGTGGCTCACACCTGTAATTCCAGCACTTTGGGAGTCCAAGGCAGGCGGATCACAAGGTTAGGAGATTGAGACCATCCTGGCCAACATAGTGAAACCTTGTCTCTACTAAAAACACAAAATTTAGTCTGGCATGGTGGTGCATGCCTGTAATCCCAGCTACTCGGAAGGCTGAGACAGGAGAATCACTTGAACTGGGATGCAGAGATTGAAGTGACCCGAGGTCGCATCACTGCACTTTAGCCTGGCGACAGAGGAAGACTCCGTCCCAAAAAAAAAAAAAAAAAAAAGACTTGGAGTTCCAATAAAGCAGCTCATACCATTTAGAGTGACAAAAAGGTGTGTCAGCCTAGAAAAATTTTCTATGTCAAGTGTGGAAAATTTACACCTGATCTTTCCACATCTCTATCATATGTGTGTTTGAGCTACAATAAATTTCAAAGAGCAATGGAGCAAGGGGTCCCTAAGATAGGCAAAACAATCCAGTTCTGGTTGAGAAAAGTAACTATGGAAGGACCACCAATTCTCCCCTTTTGGGGCACACAGAGACGTAAGATTGAATACTTGCCAATGAGAACGGGAGCAGAACTGATGTGTTTCATCTCATCCAAAGCAGTCAAAGGCAGGTATGTTTTCTCCATGTTCTGTTCTCTCCTTTTAGGTGTAGCTGGAACAACGAGATAACAGAGGTATAAGACATAGCAGCCCAGATCCCGGAGTCACTATAGGAGAGCTCCAAGGAGAACTGACTCACTGAGTAAGACTTAGACAAGAGTCATAAATAACTTTATTGGACTAAGCCTAAGATTTGAGGGTCTTCTTGTTACTGCAGCGTAGGCTATATTATCCTGACTAATACCAAAACATTATTCCAACTCATAAACTCAAATATTTCTTGCTCTAAAGTCAACTGAGATTCAACTCTTTCAAATTACCTACAAAACAAATTAGACATTATAGAGGAACTAGCAAAAGCTTACTTCTTTATTTACAGATATTTATCATTTATAGACAACTAATAATAGATAAGAAAATAGCCAAAAAAACAGGGGCATTTATAAAATGCACAGAAATTTTGTTTTGTTTTACTACTTCCAAGCGCCTTCCAGATAGTTGTCACCCAAAGTTTCATTTAAAAAAATACTAATTTTGGCTGGGTACAGTGGCTCACGCCTATAATCCTAGCATTTTTTGAGGCTGAAGCAGGTGAATTGCTTGAGATCAGGGGTTCAAGACCAGTCTAGGCAACATGGTGAAACCCTGTCTCTCCCAAAAATACAAAAATTAGCCGAGCATGGTGGTATGTGCCTATAGCCCCAGCTACTCGGGAGGCTGAGGCATGAGAATCACTTGAGCCCAGGAGGCAGAGGTTGCAGTGAGCCAAGATCATGCTACTGCACTCCAGCCTAAGTGACAGAGTAAGATCTCTCTCAAAAAATAAAATAAAATAAAAAAATACTAATTTTAAACAATGAAAAATTATTCTTAACAAATATTCTAAGCCTCATGATACCCCAGCTTATTTTGCCACATAGGATTAGTGCTAATTAGGTTCTAGCGCAAGCAAGTGTTTTTAAAGCCTCTGGACCTGGCATCGTGGGTGGTATAGAATGTCATCTCTCTCTCTGTCATCAGAATGATTCTTAAAGGCTTCCTTTCATGTAAGACATGAGCTTGGCTTTCTATTTAGCTGGTGAGTTGAGGATGAATGTACATTTTTTTTTCTAAGCCTTGAAAGTTTAATCCATTCTGTGCAAGATAAATCTCAGCAGGCATTTGGGGAAAGTTGAATTTACCGAGAGGTTCATATGTGGTATATTATTTCTGTCAAATAGAAGATACTAGCTGCCAATGGGGTTATAAAAGCAACTGCCTGGCCAAGATTTGTGCTGATCACTGTTTATCACCCTCATGAGTAACTCTCAGTTCTCAAGTCATTGTTTTTCCATATACATTTTTCAGACATATTCATTTGCATGAGGAATGTTTGATATCTATCAGCTATCCCAAGCACATCAGACAACACTATTGAAATGCTGCAGACTTCATATGAAATCAAGAATACTGTTGCCTAACTAAAATATCTTTGAGAAACACAAACAATATTATTAACTGTATATATTTACTTACCCAAAGCATTTTAATAGAATAGATAAATTAATGAAAGGAATGGCAAACATTTTTGTTAGTATATTTGCATCTTTCTATCAGCATAACATTTTCTCACTATTTCCAAAGAATAATTTAGCCTATTATATAATTTTCAAAAATCATCTAGAACAATTATTAGGCATCAAAATTCCCTTTGAAGTTTCGTCAAAATTGAGCTGGATTTGTTTTCTCTATTCATCATAGACATCTCCTTCTCATATCACCCACAGCACACGCCGCAAATATACTCAGGGTCCATTGAGCAAAATGCCCTTCCTACATAAGCCAAAGAGAGAAACCCACAGGTAAGCAAGTTTCTTAATTCATGTTTTTTACTTGATTTTCTTTGTGGTTACTGTTTAACTGTTTTTAGGTCTTATTCTTTCAGATATGATTAGATTTGTGACTAATAATATTAATGACATGTATATATCCTAAAGTTGGGGCTTAGACACATTAGGAGAAACTTCCCTAATCTTCTCCTAAATTTTGAAACAGAAACTCACCACGCCTTCTCAGACCTCCCTTCTCCACCTATGCCTCTATTAAGGGATGTTGTATTTTGAGTTTCTTGACACCAAAAGCAATGTGTTTATTCATTTGAAATCTCCATATGTCCTAGCCACCAGCATGGAATACATAGTAGGTCCTCAAAAAAAGTTTGAACCATCTGAATTATCTGCTCCTAGATGGCACTTTTCAAATCATGGAATATTGTCAATTTTTAAACTATTTTAAATTGGAACATAACAAACATGCTGAAAAATACACACAACATAAGTTTAATAACTTAGAAAGAACCTCCATATAACCACCCCCAAATCAAAACATGGAAAATTGCCAGCACCTCAGAAGCCACCCTCAAGCCTCCCCATGAATACTATCTTCCCAAAAGTAACCACTATCCTGACTTCTAACCCTATAATCTCATTTTTCTTCTCCAAAAACTTAAATAAATGGGCTCATACTGTGTTTATTCTATTATGCCTGGGGTCTTTCACTCCACATTATGATTGTGAGGTTCAGCCAGGTTGTTGCCTATAGCGCCAGTTTGGCCATTTTCATTGCTATATTATATTCCACTGTAAGAATATGCTGCAATTTATTTTTCCATTATAATGTTGATAGACATTAGGTTGTTTATGGTGAAGTCCAAGTGTGCAAGTTATGTGGCAAATGTTGTTTCCCACTCTGTAGCTTGCCTTAAAAGCAAATAATTTTTCATCTATGTTTCTTGACAAAATGCAAGGCACTCTGCTTGACTCTCTAAGGGTATATATATGAAGTGCCACTGTTGAGGTTTTTTTGTCAGCTGCTGGGACAAAAATAAATTACACCTAAGGTGAGAGATGTTTGACCAGAGTGTGTACGTGTGTGTATAAGAGGAAATGGGGCGAGAAGAGGGTGGAAAGCTATAAAAGAACACCATTATCCCAAAATTAGATGACATTTTAGATAATCGCCAGACAGATTAAAACTGATTTTATATTACAACACCAATAGGCAAGTTTCTTAATCCACAAATATTCTTGTCTGCCTTATACATGTCGGGCATTCTCATGAGCACAGAATATTCAACGGCAAATGCACACACACAACCCTGGAAGCTTGGGTCTCGTTCTGTGAAACGAATCAATAGAAATGAAACCAAGTGAAACATACCAGCCACAGAAATACAAATACTGCACAATTCCACTTTATATGAGGTATCTAAAAGAGTCAAATTTGTAGAATCAAAGAGTAGAATGTCAGTTACTGGGGGCTGGGTGAAGGGGGAAATGGGGAGTTACTGACCAAGGGGCATGAAGTTTCAGTCAAGCAAGGTGAACAGGCTCTAGAGATCAGCTACACAGTGTGGTACCTGTAGTTGACAATAATGTATTGTTGACTCAGAAAGTTGTTAGGAGGGCAGGTCTCATGTCAAATGTTCTTATCACAATAAAATAGAAAAAAAAATTTTTTTTTAAACCAAAGTTACTCTACTATTAAAATTAGTTTATTGAAATAAAAGAGTTGGGCTGGGTGCGGAGGCTCACACTTGTAATCCCAGCACTTTGGGAGGCTGAGGTGGGTGGATCACAAGGTCAGGAGTTCCAGACCAGCCTGGCCAACACAGTGAAACCCAGTCCCTACTAAAAATAAAAAAATTAGCTGGGCAGGCACCTGTAATCCCACACACTCAGAAGGCTGAGGCAGGAGAATGGCTTGAAGGGGGAAATGGGGAGTTACTGACCAAGGGGCATAAAGTTTCATTCAAGCAAGGTGATCAGGTGCTAGAAGTCAGCTATGCAGTGTGGCACCTGTAGTTGACAATAATGTATTGCTGACTCAGAAAGTTGTTAGGAGGGTAGAGTTCATGTCAAGTGCTCTTACCACAATAAAATAGAAAAGGTGACAGTGAGCCAAGATCATGCCACTGCACCCAGCCTAGGCAACAAAGTGAGACCCCATCTCAAAAAATAATAATAATAATACAGCTTTCATGTTAAGACTTCTCATGGTGTAGATTTAATTGCATGGAAAGCATCTCATTCTTCCTAAAGCTATAGGACAATTCCTCACACTAATTAAAGCTATTTTCATTTGATTTCTGTGCAGTTTGGATTCCACAGGATGATTAGGCTGTCTTCAAAGCCCTCTTGCTTTGACCATCATAGTTAAAGCTCTATAATCAGACATCAGAGCAGCAATCAGCTCCAATTTTGTCACCTAAAATTGTTTTTTCATTACAGCCCCTTCACAATATCTGATTCTTAATGTATTCATTTCACAAATATTTAATGTCCAACTAATGCATCCCAGGGGCTATGCTCAGAGCTAGAGGTACAACTGTAAATATGAACTGCCCTTCCCAATCCCATGACTTTTGCCCCTTTATCTTTGCTATTTAAGTTAGTGAAGTAATAGAAGAAGAACACTTACTGTATAAATCCAACAAAATGGAGCTAACAGCACAACAGGGTCACATTTATTTTTTAAGAGAGAGAAAAAAACCAAATGGCAAAATTTTGTTTCATTACACATTACTACCCTTTTATTCAACGTTGTTTATGAAACTTTTGATGGCTCTTAGATCTGACTGCTAGACTTTTTTCTTTATGCAGTGTTCACATAGGAAATACCATTAGGGGCAAGAGTTGTGGGTGTGATTTTTGCAAAGTAGTACCATATTTTTCATCTTTGTAATCTTCTTCTTTTTAAAAAGTACTCTCCTAAAGAGATTAACATCTGAGTATCGGCTCTACCCATCTGACTCCACAGCCACAGGTAGGCAGGCAGCCCTATCTGCCTCACTAAATTCCTAACATAATCAGCAAAGAGGTTTTTTCCGTCTCCTGTTCTCTAAGGAAAACTTAAACTATAACTTATAAATATATGTAAAATTAAAAGTACTTAAATATGATATTTTCTTTTTTGAAGAATGAAGCCCAGAAAACTTTCCTCAGAGGAAGAAGTGGAAGAAAACTATTTCATTATTGAATAAACATTGAATCAGAATGTGGTGAACATCTCAGGTGACCCACGGAGAAATTGTGAAGACAGAAAGAAGTCTCACCTTTTTATATAGCCAAGCAGATACAGCCCATTACATACATGTTCTCAAGATAAACAACACCTATGCCTCTGTAAGAGACTTGGCAGCACCGTTTGTCACATGTAGCTCATCCTAGATTCATTGGGTAATTGCCGTGGCCATCTGTGTTTTCCAATTGGCTTTATTCAAAGGAAACAATAAACTTCTTATATCCCAACAATAGAAGGTAGTTTGAGATTAAGACACCTGCAAAGTAACAGCGAATTTACAATGGCAAGTTTTCTAAAGTAAATGCTCTAAGAAAAAGGAGGTATCTTTGACGCTTCTTTTATTTTTTTATTATTTTTTTTTTTTTGAGATGGAATCTTGCTCTTGTTGCCCAGGCTGGAGTGCAATGGCAGGATCTCCACTCACTGCAACCTCTGCCTCCTGAGTTCAGGCAATTCTCCTGCCTCAGCCTCCCAAGTAGCTGGGATTACAGGCGCCCACCACCACACCCAGCTAATTTTTTGTATTTTTAGTAGAGATGGGATTTCCCCATGTTGGCCAGGCTGGTCTTGAACTCCTGACCTCAGGTGATCCACCAGCCTTAGCCTCCCAAAGTGCTGGGATTACAGGCATGAGCCACCATGCCCAGCATCTTGTTTTTATTTGTATTTGCCTTTACAGTACCTGGAAACCCTTACACTTGAGAGGTCTTCCTGGAAGACAATTTAGGTGACGCTCCAGTGAGCAAGGTGGAGAATTATGGAGACAAGAAGAGAAGAGACACTGGATCCAATCAAGCTGTCTTGTGTTGTCTATTATAGACCTTCAGCTCTTCTTACAAGATGAGAAGTCATTAGAGAGTTTTTCCCAGAGGAATGATATGATTTGGCTTACGTGTTAGAGTCACTCATTATTCATAAGTATCTATTAGCCACTCTATTCCTGGGACTGTTCTTGGTGCTGAAGACGGTACACAAGAAACAGAGTTTTGTTGTAAAGTTTTTTACTCTCCTGATGGGGAAATAACCAGGTAAAGCAGCCACTAGTAACACAGGTCATATAGGCAGCTGTCAGTGTACAAAAAAAGGCAAGAAGAAAAGAACACAGAGAAAATGGAAGACTAAGGACTGGAATAGTCACAGAATGCATCAGGGGGAAGATAGAATTTGAACTGTGCATTAAAGGGTGGTAATCATTGGAAGACAGAGAGGAAGTAGCATAGCTTAAGGATCAGGCATGACCCAGAATATATTGAATTGGATTTGGAGCAGGTTGGAAAAACTAACAAGATTGTATAAGTCTGAAGCTGCAAGAGGCCGAGGGTTACTGATAAGGAAGGATAATGAACAGATCATCATGTAACTGGCTTATAGAAATGTTCCCATTCTCTGCTCTGATATCTTCATCTGGAGCTGAACAGAGTGGCCATATATTTGCATGATGGCCTTCTCCTTGTTACTTTCTACCAGTTAGCTGGGTTTAACAAGAAGCAATTATGACAATTACTTCTAATTACTTCTGCTATTCCCTCCTCACCCTATTCTTCCCTTCCTACCCCTTAGATTAAAAACTCACCCTCATTGGTGGGTAAAACTTTAAATAACTTAGAAGCTTTGGACAAAATGCCAGTTTACTGGAGGGTGAGGAAGGGGGCTTCAAGATTGATGAGAACCAAAATTATGATGGTTACTTTTATTTGGCAAACTGACTGGGCCATGGGGTACTTGCTATTTTGTTAAGTATTTTTCCTGGTGTTTCTGTGAAAGTGCTTTGGATGAGATTAACATTTTAAACCAATGGACTAAGTAAAGCAATTGCCTAGTGTCAGTGGGCCTCATCCAACCAACTGAAGGTCTAAATAGAACAAAAAAGCTGACTCTTCCCCAAGTAGGAAGGAATCTCTCCTGCCTGATTGCCTTTTGACTGACATGGGTTTTTTTCTGCCTTCAGATTCACACTGCCACAGGCTCTTCCTGAGTCTTCAGCCTGACGGCCTATGGATTGGTGCCACAACACAGGCTCTCCTCGTTCTCAGGCCTTTAGATTCAGACGGGAACCAAATCATCAGCTCCCCTAGGTCTCCAGCCTACCAACTCACCCTGCAGACATTGCGACTACTCAGCCTCCGTAATTGCATGAACTGATTTATTGAAATAAATCTCTTTCTACATATATACATCCTGTTGGTTCTGTTTCTCCAGAAAACACTAATACGGAAATGCATCAGAAAATTTCCCTCCACTTGTTTTGGGGATGTGGGTTGCCAAGGGGCTGAGAACAGTGAAAGTAGGAGAAGGCTGGAAAGGTATCAGAATACTGGGACTTCTAAAAGCATTGTGGGCTTCCCTCAGGCCCAAAGCATTACCCACTCTCATAGGGTAATAAACGTTAGTGGGGATCACAAAACATGAGATTCTTCTAAGTAGTGGCCTATTCGCCTTAGTACCTAAGGGACTGCCACTAATAAACAAAGTCTGTACAGTAGCAATTGAGTACAGATTGGAAGCCACCTGGCCATGCCACAGCCTTCAGGGAGGCATGAGAGACATAGCTGAATACAGCCCTTGGACACACACCTAAAGACATTTTCCTATAATAGTCACAAACATAAATATAGTTTCTAGTGAATGCTTAGTCAGTAACAGATGCTGTGCTATGGGCTTTGGGTCCATTGTCTCATGTAATCTTTGCAACAACTCTAGAGGTAAAAATTACTGTCTTCACTTTTCAGATGGGAAAACAGAGGTCTAATGAAGCGTCTAATTAGTCAGGGTTCTCCAGAAAAACAGGAAAATGGAATGTATATACACATACATACATATGAGACAGAGAGAGGTTTATTATGGAAATTGTCTCATGCAACTCTGGAAGTCAAAAAGTCCCATCACATGCCATCTTCAAGCCGGAGAAGCAAAAAAGCCAGTGGTGTAGTTCAGTCCAAGTCCACAGGCCTGAGAACCAGAGAAGCCAATGGTATATCAGGCTACATCCAAAGCTGCAAGAACCAGGAACTCTGATGTCCTTGGTTCTTGAGACAGAAGAAGGTGGATTCCCAGCTCAAATAGAGCAAATTTGCCCTTCCTCTGCCTTTTCATTCTATTCAGAGCCTCAAAGTATTGGGCGATGTCTGCCCACATTGGTGAGGGTGATTCTTTAACTCGGACTGATTCAAATGTTAATTTCTTCTGGAAACCCCTCACAGACAACACAGAAATAACATTTTCTCAGCTATCTGGGCATCCCTTAGCTCAGGCAAGTTGACACATGAAATTAGCCATCACACGAAATTAAGGGAGAAGTTATGGCTGAAGACACTGAGGGTCCAAAAATCTAAAACTGTGTTGTAAGGATTGAATGAGTTGTTCTCAGAAATGTGCGTAGCCAAATGTCTGGCATGTGATGAGAGCTCAATAAATGAAATTTGTTATGTTCACACTGTCATCATTGTCATCATCAATGTTATATTCTTCCTTCACTATACTTTATCAACTATTAATACATTCTCTGGCTTTATTAAGGCTAAAATGCTCAAGGAAACACTCTGTATATGCCCTTTAAATTCAAAGTTACCTGAAAGTGTGTTTCTTAAAACTGTGCCACAGGTATAAGGGGTATTTGAGCTTCCTTCTTAGCTCCTTAAAGAAACAAAGATCACCCTCTAGTCTGAAATCCAATTCAAAACCTTTCACCAGGCTGGGCACAATGGCTCATGCCTTTATAATCCCAGCACTTTGGGAGGCTGAGGCAGGCAGATCACTTGAGATCAGAAGTTCAAGAACAGCCTGACCAACATGATGAAACCCCATCTCTACTAAAAATACAAATAGCCAGCGTGGTGGCACGCACCTGTAATCCCAGCTACTCGGGAGGCTGAGGCAGGGCAATTGCTTGAACCCAGGTGGTGGAGGTTGCAGAGAGTAGAGAGGCCACCTGGACAACAGAATGAGACTCCATCTTACAAAAAAAAACTTTCACCAGTGTCTCCCAGGTGTCCATGGGTTTTTCCTGGTCCCAAACATCTTCTGACTGTGGCAGCAAGTAAGCTCAGGGACATCCGCTGGGAGCTTCCATGGGGTTTTCCTTCAGCATCCTTGTATGCTCTAACCCAGAACTTACTCAAGGTATATAGTAGGTACTAAATAATTACTCGCTTAATGCAAACTATTTTCAAGCTTTCTCTTCAATCGTGTCTCTGCATGCATTCAAAAGTAATTTAGAGTTGACTATGTAACTATCATAAAAGGCTGCCTACATTGTTTTAATTGTATTTTGTCTTTGACATCTACCCAGCAGAAATGGACAAAAGTCCCTTAAATTAATGTTTCTGCCCTGTGCATCATGAGCAACCTGATTACATTGAAATCATTTTCTAGTCAATGCCTTTAATTACTTTTCCTTTTGTGGTGACTGGCATGGTCCTACTGCTATTTTCTTCTCCAGACAGTAGAATTATACTGTAATGTATCTACTAGTTGTTACACATATATCTTGCAGGTTGCCTATTCCTGGTCCCACTTTAGTCCTCATTAAATACAACATGAACTTTGGCTTTGGACAAAGGAAGAGGCAAATCTAGCAGTGTTCCTTGAATTTATGAGGCTGCAAAATGAGTTGTTGTGATTTCAGATAAGACACCACTCCAGAGAGCAAGGTTACTACATTAAGGAAGAAGCTCACGTGACCACCTTCTCCTCTGGCACTGGTGATCCCAAGGTATTCACAGCCAGGGCTTGGCCTGGCTTCCTCTGAAAAGACTGTGATAATGTGCCCTGGGACCTGGTTTTTATATGAATGTAGCATCTGCTGGAGAGAAAAGAGGGAATTAATCTACATTTCTTGATCCTTTATTATCAGACTACTCTCAATACTAAGCATTGCACAACCAATCTCATTCAAACTTACACAAGTGAACAAGTTTTTTTTTTTTTTTCTTTTTTCTTTTTTCTTTTTTTTTTTTTTTTAAGACAGCATCTTGCTCTGTCACCCAGGCTGGAGTGTAGTGTGTGAACTTGGCTCACTGCAACCTCTTCCGCCCAGGTTCAAGCAACTCTCCTGCTTCAGCCTCCTGAGTAGCTGGGATTACAGGTGCCCACCATTTTTTGTATTTGTAGTAGAGATGGGGTTTCACCATGTTGCCTAGACTGGTCTCAAACTCCTGACCTCAAGTGATCCACCCACCTCGGCCTCCTAAAATGCTAGGATTACAGGGGTGAGCCACTTGACCCAGCCCATAAAAGTTTTATTAAACTTGTTTTGTTAAATCTGTTTAAATGAGGAATCTAAAGTTCTGAGAAGCTAAATAACTTGACCAAGACCACACAGCTGTAAGAAGTAAAGTGGGTTTTGAACCCAGGATTGTGACACCAAAGCTCAACTACTTCTCTGCATATGGCCATGAAGCCTAGAGATGAGACACGTGTTAAACAATGAGCTAGAATTTAGAACGACAGTGGTGCAGCTGGAATGGTGCAACAGTGGGGAGAATCTCATGACCGATCATCAAGGCTATGAGATCGCTTTCTTCAGTGAGTCTGAGAAGCCACAGAGTGACAACGGAAAAAGTAGATGATCTGAGTGACAATGATCCAGAGTCTGCGTGATAGGGGTGGTGGAAGTCCCCAAGGTGAGAAATTTGGTGCAAATAAAGAGGGCAAGGAGGAGTCCTGGCTGTGTGCAGAGGTAAATAACAGAGGGGGGCAGTGAAGGGACTGGGACATTGCAGAGCGACCTGCAGTCTGAGGAAAGGTGGCTGGATGAGGGTGGGGAGTCAGGGAAAAGATAATACGAGATATACTCTAGGAAAAGGAGAGGCAATGTTGTTAACAGGGGGCAATTTCAGAGCTGGAAATAGTACGGGCAGAGCCGAAAGCATACCTCATTCTCCAACAAGCTGCTCCTCTCTAGCTCTCAAGGTGGGATGATCTGATAAACTAGTTCATGCTGTCAGTGTCCTGGGATATGCTGCCAGGGTTATCTGTACTTCAGCAGGAGTCTCTTCCTAGACAAAGCAAAGGTACTTAAAAAAAGGATTCTTTAGTGATAGGAATGACAGGCACTACCAACAGACACTAAGGGTTGTACTTGTGAGAGCTAGAGTTTCTGGATAAGGACATCCTTCAATACGTCCCTCAAGTATGATCACACAAGCGAGGTCTAATCTGCCCTAGAAAGCCTCAGCTCCGCCTGAAGCTCAGCTCTCGAATGGCCTTTGTAGAAGGGTTGTAGCTCTCCCTTTGAGGTCCTCTTGCCACGGCCTACAATCTCCAGGCATCCTCCCCTGCTTTTTCCTCCACCCTCACCCTAGGCTGCTCTCCCTTTCCCATCTCCCTCACTCATCTCTAGCCACCCAGGTCTCTTCTCAGCGTCTCCAACAATCCTTTCTTCCCAAAAGACTTTGCACATGCTATTCCTTCTGTCTGGAAACTCTTCCATCGACTTTCCAAGAGGCTGCTGCTTCTCACTTGCTCAGGTCTCAGCCTGAAGGTCATCACCTCAAGAAGTCATACCCGACCACCCATCCTCGAACAAGTCCCGTGCCCACCACTCACGGTTCTTCTCCCAGAGGGTACTTTGTGTGTTCCTTATACTCCAGCTCTCCCACAGGAAGTGGGGGCTCCTTGCAATCAGGGATTGCTGGTATGTGCTCAGCCCCTCACACAGCCTTGCCACAGTAGGGGACCTGATAAACGATGATGGACTAAATGACTGAAGGAGTAACCCTTGAGTAAGCATCTGAGAGAGGCAGTGGAAGGATGGGGGAAAGAGGAAGTGGTTCCATCAGCTGCCACTTACTCTTCCTCTCACAGTGTACCTTCTCTACCAATTTTTCTTTTGTTGACTTGAGATAGAGTCTCACTCTGCCACCCAGGTTGGAGTGCAGTGGTGCAATCTTGGCTTACTGCAGCCTTGACCTCCCAGGCTCAAGCAATTCTCCTGCCTCAGCCTCCCAAGTAGCTGAGACTACAGGCACCCACCACCGTGCCTGGCTAATTTTTGTATTTTTTATAAATGTGGGGTCTTGCCTTGTTGCCCAGGCTGGTCTCAAACTCCTAAGCTCAAGCGATCTGGCTGCCACAGTCTCCCAAAGTGCTAGGATTATAGGCGTGAGCCAACACACCCAGCCTGTTTGTCAATTTTAATAAAATTTCCCAGCATGGAAGGCTTGTAGGCAAGGAGACGGGAATTTGTGATTTTTGTTGGGTCCCACTGTGCCCTAAGGATGATACTGGGTCCTACACAGCCCAGAGCCCAACTCTGGACATAAGAACAATGTTATGGGCTGAATTGTGGCCTTCCCAAATTGGTATGTTGAAGCCCTAACCTCCAGGACCCAAGAATGTGATTGCATCTGGAGATAGGGCCTTGAAAGAGATGCTTAGGTTAAATGTGGTTGGTAGGGTGGGACCTAACAAAATCTAAGTGAAGTTCATATAAAAAGACGATATTTGGGCACACGAGACGCTAGGAATGTGCGCACACAGAGAGAAGACCACGCGAGTTCATAGCAAGGCAGTGGCCAGCTGCGAGCCAAGGAGAGAGGCCCCATGCAAACAAGAATCCTCCTGGCTTTGATTTTGGAGTTCCAGCCTCCTGAACTGTGAGAAAAGAAATTTCTGTTGCTTAAGCCACCCAGTCTACGGTGTTTTATTAGCACAGCCTGAACAGACTAATACAAACGTTAATGTAATAGTCTTATTACATCATGGATGTCTTCAGTAGACAATGGTGACTTGGGCAGAGCAGACCCCGGTCCAGGGAAATGCTGCGGTGAGGGTGAAGGACACAGACTTTGCAATCATATCCCAAGGCCACCACCTGCCCCCTTGGGCACGTTACTTAACCTGTGAATACATATCCTCTTCTACAAAATGGCCCTCACAGAAGCATCGCAGGAGATACGGTTTACAAAAGCACCTTTCATAGTTCTTAAAGGTCATTGCTCAACACACGTCAATGCCCTGCCCTCCCCTTCCCGTCCAACTCAGTCACATAAAAGTAGTCAGACCTTGGTTCCAAGAGAATTGCAAAATGCCAAATAGATTCATAAAAATTACTGGGAGAAATAAAGGCGTATAAGCCTGAATGTGTGCACAAATGCATGGGTGAGGGTTCATAACGTGGGGCAGGTGTGGCTGTTCTCTGAGCCTATTGTGTGAGCCTGGGATCCATTCTAATGAGCAATTTTGTGCTATAATTATAGATGCATAGTCTAACACCAGAGGCCACAGGTGACCCTGGTGGAACATTTGGAATAAAAAGCCAGAATTTGATGGAGTATGCTCACCAGTTTCCCAATGCCAAATAGAACTAAAATTAGATTACTGACCTGGTAAAGAAGAATCCACATGAATTATTAAGAACATGAGTCGTTTTGAGGCTCCTTGGAATTAACCATGTCTTTGAGATATTCACATTCTTCTGTAAAGATCTCCCTTAAATGATTATTTTAGTGTGCATTCCAGAGGAGGAGAGACCTCTTAAAGTTCCTTGGTTCCTGTTGAGCTGCCAGATCCCAAAATGATCAAGTCGGACAAGTCAAACTGGAAGAAGCAACCAGGCTTTCATTAATTTACCGTGAGAGTGAAGGCAAGAGACAAAGAAAAAGAAAAAGGAGGGAGGGTGAAGAACTAGGGTTGAAAAGTACTGGGCCAGAGTACCCAATGAAGAGAAGGGTCTTAGTCAAGGTCCCCCTATAAGGAACATCTTGGTGGACATACCTGATAAGTGGCCCCCACCCTTCAGGGCTACAGATTAAGACCCCGAATGGAGGTGCCTGGGCTATGAATGCAGCTATCTATAAGCATATGAGCAATAAGGGTGGGGGGACCTGAATCCTTGACTTCATCTCCCTCCTCCAGAGATTGTGATGTGGGGAGGCAGCTTTCTCCAATGAGACTGGCCAGGAAAAGCCTTGCAAATGCCTTTGGTCAGACCTGAGAGATCATGCCCAGGACTTTAACTGGGAGCTACTCTTCACTATTTATAAGATCTCCAGCCTGGCACGGTGGCTCACACCCATAATCCCAGCACTTTGGGAGGCCAAGGTAGGTGGATCACAAGGTCAGGAGTTCAGGACCAGCCGGACCAACATGGTGAAAGCTGTCTCTATTAAAAATACAAAAATTAGCCAGGCATGGTGGCGGGCACCTCTAATCCTAGCTACTCAGGAGGCTGAGGAAGGAGAATTGCTTGAAGCTGGGAGGCAGAGGTTGCAGTGAACCTAGATTGAGCCACTGCACTCCAGCCTGGGCAACAGAGCAAGACTCAGTCTCAGGGAGGAAAAAAAAAGATCTCCACCACACCTTGGTCTGAAGTCATGGGTCTTAACCTTAGAGTCTGGAATTACTGGAGAATCTGTTTAAAGCAATGAATCCTCTCCTCTGAAAATGCACATAGATATATTTAGCATAAAATTTTACAAAATTTATAAAACCATGAAGTCTACCTGTAACCCAAGGTTAAGAAATCTATGAACTAAAGAGAAATACATTACTTTGTCAGGGATTTGAATAATGTATAGGCCCATGTAACTTTACTGTGGGATGTCACTAGAGGATGAAATCAGGTAACCTGGCCAATGACTGCAGAACACTCTGATAGCACCCCAGAACTTTGGTGTGGTTTAACCCACCATGCCCACTTCTTTTTTTTTTTTTTGAGACATAGTCTCACTCTGTTGCCCAGGCTGGAGTGCAGTGGCACCATCTCGGCTCACTACAACCTCCGCCTTCCAGGTTCAAGCAATTCTCCAGCTTCAGCCTTCTGAGTAGCTGAGACTACAGATGCATGCCATCATGCCCACACCATCCCCACTTCTAAAGGTGAATACTGGTATGGGGTGTGTGTGTGTGTGTGTGTGTGTGTGTGTATAAAACATCTGACTCAATAAATTTAACCCAGCAAGCATATATAGCTTGTGAGACTCAAGAAGTATTTAAGTTGGTGTTCAGTAATTGTATTAGTCTGCTTAGGTTGCCATAACAAAATGCCACAGACTGGGTAGCTTAGACTACAGAAATTTATCACCATCCTAGAGGCTGAGAAGTCCAAGATTAAGGTGCCAGCAAGGTATGTCTCATTCTGAGGCCTCTTCTCTTGGCTTGCAGATAGCCACCTTCTTTTTCTTTGAGACAGGATCTTAGCCTGTCGCCCAGGCTGGAGTGCAGTGGCACAATCTCGGTTCATTACAACCTCTGCCTCCAGAGTTCAAGCAATTCTCCTGCCTCAGCCTCCCGAGTAGCTGGGACTATAAGCATGCACCACCATGCCCATCTAATTTTTTATATTTTAGTAGAGACAGGATTTCATCATGTTGTCCAGGTTAGTCTCTAACACCTAAGCTCAGGCAATCTGCCCACCTCAGCCTCCCAAAGTGCTAGGATTATAGGCATAAATCATAACTCCCAGCCAGTCTCTCTCTCTCTCTCTTCTTATAAGGACACTAATCCTATAAGCTTAGGGCCCCACCCTTATGACCTCGCCTAAACTTAATTGCCTCCTAAAAACCTAATCTCTAAATACAATCACAATGGAGGTTAAGGCTTCAACATACAAATTTTGAAGGGACACAATTCAGTTCATCATCATGATATTTATACCAGTTCTTCCTTCTTGATCTCAAAAGAATTTCTCCCACTAAATTGAAAGTATCTTTGCGCTACTGGAGTTGAGCCAACCATGAAACAACAAGTTACTCTCAGAGATACCCAACATCCTTGGATCATGTTGAACATTTAGCCCCAAAAGCATAAAACCTACCTATTCTTAAAAAGGCTTCTTTCTGCAAAGGAAAATTAAGTTTCTTCCCAAAATTTTATAGATTATTCTGGTGGGCTATATGCATTGATGGGGAGTAACCACAAATTCACACTCCACTGTGAGATTACATTCTATTCCTACACTACTTCAGCAAGGTCACAAACCCTATTAAAAGCATAGTGGCCATGCAGGGCAGAAACTGATGTGAAATTCTTCACCCTCAAAATGTTTAATGGAGGACATGCAGCCACCATTGACTTTTTTGGCTCAAGGTAAGGTCTTGGTGGAAAACTGCCAAGCCACTGCCCTTTTAATATACATGGCTGATATATCATCATTCGGAAGCATTTACATTAAAATAAATGAGGTACATTAAGATCTGTGTGCTACCCTTTAACAAAATTTTTACAAATATCAAGCTCTCCTGCTTCTTGAACCCAAGTTAGCACTAGCAAGGCTCCATTCTCCTCCAGGGTGTGAGGGTTGTCAGTGCCTAAATGTCCCTTGTATTAGTTCATTCTCATGCTGCTAATAAAGACACACTGGGTAATTTATAAAGAAAAAAAGGCTTAATGGACTCACAGTTCCACATGGCTAGGGAGGCCTCACAAACATGGAAGGCAAGAGGGAGCAAAAGCACATCTTACATGGACGGAGGGAGGCAAAGAGGGTTTGTGCAGGGAAACTCCTCTTCATAAAACCATCAGATCTCATGACCCTTTTTCACTATCACGAGAACAGCATGGGACAGACCCACCCCCATGATTTAATCACCTCCCACCAGGTCCCTCTCATGACACATGGGAATTATGGAAGCTACAATTCAAGATGAGATTTGGGTGGAGACACGGCCAAACCATATTATCCCCGAACCATACAGCTTCTCCACTTTCTAGAAAATTCGTATTCTTGGGGTACTTAAAACATCATGATTCACTGCATTTTGCCTGAAAGGTGATTCAAACACTCATAAGAAATTATCATTAGAAAACTAGTTCAATTCGGAAAAATAATAAATGGATTCAGTTAGAGAAACTCAGAGGGATGCATGAATTGGACTAAGAAAACACAATCACAGCAAGAGACCCTCCTCTAACTCAGAAGCTAGGATTTCTGCTTTTCCATGTCATTAGCTAACATGCTCTAAATAACTTTAATTGTTCATATAGATCAGTAACTGAGGTTTTACCATGCCCTACATAAAAGGCTGTTTTTCCATAAGTAAGTGAAGGCTTCCGTACTGAAAATTCATTCAAAGTTACCTAATGAATTGCCCACTGGAGCAAATAATTGAAATTATCAGAGTGTCAAATAAAAACATGTTTAAGTCCGCTTTAAAAAAAAAAAAAAAAAAAACCTATAAAATGTTGCTAACAAAGTAGTTTTTAGTTTTCATTTTTAAATTGTCAGTGCTTTTTTCTAGATGCCATTCATCCTTGCAAAAAATTATCTTTTGGTCTATAACTGCAAAAATTATTTTTCATGGGTAGTTTCATATTTTTTAAATGTCACTGCATTTTAATTTTTGTAATTCTATCAATTTCATGTTTGTAGTTCTTCCCTGCCACTTCAGCTGAGCTCCCATGACCAATGTAGGTGCTGTGTTTCCTCTCAGAATTATAGCCTTAAGTTACTGATGTTTATTTGAGAGAGGGAAGGAGAGAGGAGGATTCTTGTAAATGGCTCTGAGCATCTACTGAGGGTGAGAAAACTTTAACTAAAATCAACTTCGCTCTTGAGAACTCATTTTTCTTTGACGATTGAAACACCTAATCTTGTCATTCAAGTTAACTCAATTTGCTACCATTTTAAAATGTAACGACTGAATATCAAACTCAGTCAATTCAAGCCTCTGTTCCTCCGCTTCTTTCTCCTTGGGAATGATATTTATTGGTGCGTGGGTTGCATTGTCCTGGCACCAGGTATAAGAGGCAACTGGAGATGGCATCCACAACTGACTTCCTCCAGACCCAATCAAGTTTGCTTTAGGTTCATTAGCTCTGTCCCAGAATGCTGCAACTCACCTCCAATAGAAAAACAGGACATAGAATGAAGGTGCTGGGAAAATCTAAGTGACTTTTCTCTGCTCTGCCTCATGCACAGTGAGGTCTAGTGTATTAGTCCATTTTCATCCTGCTATGAAGAAATACCAGAGACTGGGTAATTTATAAGGAAAAAGAGGTCTAATGGACTCACAGTTCCCCATGGCTGGGGAGGCTTCACAATCAAGGCAGAAGGCGAAGGAGGAACAAAGGAATGTCTTACATGGCAGCAGGCAAGAAAGTGTGTGCAAAAGAATTGTCCTTTATAAGACCATCAGATCTCATAAGTCTTATTCACTATTACAAGAACAGCATGAGAAAAAACCCACCCCCATCATTCAGTTACCTCCCACCAGGTCCCTCCCACAGCATATGAGGATATCTAGAAATTTCAAGATGAGATTTGGGTGGGGACACAGCCAAACCATATCATCTAAACTGTGTGAGACTCTCTCAGCTCATTACCTGGACACTTTAGCTATACAGTCTCAGACTCCATGCTGGACATTCTTGGGTCAAGAGGAACAAAGTGTGGTCTGCAAGGCCAGGGAGAGAGGTATCTTCAGAACACACCAGCATCCAAATCATCCCAAATCCCCTTGCTCCAGCTGGATCAACTTTTATCTCCTTTCTTTCACTAAGGTATAATTTACATAAAGTATATGAACAATTCAATTAGTTTTAACAAATGTATACACTGTTGTAACCTATAGTCTTACCAAGACATGGAATATTCTATCACTCTCAAATTTTTCTTATGCTTCTCCCCAGTCAATTACCACTCCTAGGCAAACACTTTTCTGATTTCTGTCATCACAGGTTAGCTTTGTGTGCGCCAGAATTTCATATAAATGAAATCATGCAGTGCATGCTATTTGGGGTCTGGCTTTATTCACTCAGCATCATGTTTTTGAGATGCATGCATGTGGCACTGTTAGTAATTTGTTCCATTATATTGCATTGTATGAATTTTTTTCCAATTTCTCCCTGCCATCTTTATTGATTCACAAGATTTTGCACAGAAAACTGTTTAAGGTCTAGAACAGCAGTAATTGCCTCACACTGCTTTCAAGCCTTCAAGTTTCAAAAGCAAATCATAAAAAAAAAAAAAATACAGTTCCTGATTTGAGTTAGATCCAGGGACAGAAAAGTGGCACATACTTGAATGTAACATGATCTACAAATGGTGGTAATATTTTCCTTGGGAAAGTAGTTCTGTTAGTATATATTTTTCACATACTCAAAAGGCTCAATCTCAAGCAGTAATAAACACAAGCAAAAGTGATAAAATAAATATTCAGAAAAACCTCTTTATACATACAAGTGAAAAAATATGCAACACTTTCATGCAAAAAATAATTATAATAATAATAGTATTTGTTCACATATGTAGCTGAAATCTGCCGTTCCAGCCCACATGTCCCCAGTAAAGAAGGGAGGCACAAACATAGATGACTCTGTGGTTCACTATCTTACAGGCTTTTTGTACTGGAACACTATCACAACCAAAAATTTATCCCTCTTGTTATATTTCTAGAATGTTTAAAATTTTTTCTTTGTTTCTTTCTTCCCTTTTTTATTTGTTTTGTTTTGTTTTATAGCATGCCAAATCCTTTAGCATGCATGATGGCCTTCAACAATCTCTCTTTAAGTTTTTCTTTGCTTGAATATTCTGGAAGTAAAAGCACATTAAAGCAACTATGAGATGTAGGTAACCTTTCTGTGTCTGGGCCATTTTTGGCTATAATCATCTTTAATTTTCCTAGTCCTCCCACAGATGCTCTGTTTGTGCCCATTGTAAACTGCAAGAAGAGTCTTTTCTGTTCATCTGTAAATGAATGAACGATTTCCCAGAGCTCCTGAATCAGAACAGAGTCCCTGGTATAGCCACCATCATATTCTGTGGTTTCTTCTAGTGCTTTGAAATCTAGATTCTGGCTTCCACATATAAGCAATTCAATGTCTTCTGTTCTGAATAAGTACTTTAAGGGAGATTCACTGGTCACCATATGAAAACCTCTCCGAAGGGCCTTGAACTGTTTTTCTACTGATTTATTGAGAATGTAGTCAGAATAAAGACTGACAAATTCCTTCCTGTTTTCATTTGTAATTGGAATTTTATCACCATTTTCCTTTAGATCATACATCACTGGGTTACCAAAAAGATCTGTCTGTGATATCTGGAAAATGATCATCATGTCATCGTCCATACTCCCTTCATACTCCAAGAAATCTTTTAAACTCTGATATGAAACTTGGTAAGAGTCTACCAAGTCACAAAAATTTCCTTTTTTTCCCCACTAGCTTTCTGTAGACAATCATGGGAAAATGTACATCCAGTATACAGTTATTGTAAATAGCCAGACTTGGTACTATGCCAATCAGCATAAACTGACCCTCAGTTTCAAAAGAAGATGGATTAAACCAAAACAATTTTGTAGATTCTTCTTATGTGAACATACCAATATCTGGATTGCAGATTTCCTCCACAACCAACTGAAAAAATTCTTTGGAAACGCCTCCCTCATCAACTCCTTGTTCTCCTTCAAATTCCACAAACAACTTCTTCTTCAAGTCTGCAGGATTTTCCGCAGTAATCATCTCTAGCCGGGCAAGTGCATCATCTATGATATGGTCACGTCTAACTTTGAGTCTCAAATATGGATTCAACTGCTGTCCTTGAGCTAAGCTGGAGAGAACAGTGATTCTTCATTCACTGTACATGCAAATTCTATTGTCATAATACAATTCCAAATTCTTTGTGACAGCATACAATATAAAGGGACATATCATAAAAGAGAATTTGTTTCTACTTTTAAAAAAAGTATAATCTTTATCCATTTCTAGAACCTAATGCCGTGGTTCATCAGTAAACTCTTCAAAAGAGGATAAGTGGTTTTTGACAATCCAATGTTTTAACACCAAGTTCAGTTTCCAGGGGGTCTCAAGAACCTTTCTTGTTTCTTCTTTCTTTTCCCAAAAGTTCCTGAAGTGTCAGCTCACTGGACTCAGGGATGGGCTCTTCATCATCTTCTTCAGTGTGATTTGTGTCCACTTCCCCTCCCACTACATTTGTATAGTAAACCATTTTCAAGCACTTGGAAGCAGCAATAATGGCATCATCATTGTTCACTAGATTTCAACTGTTAAATTCATTGCTCATGACTTTATAAATAATAAATTGCTGAAATGTCTCCATCATTCTCCGAATCTGGTCTGCATTGTATTTAGACCACAGTCTCATCAGTTTTCCTTGGGCTACAAGGGGTAGCTTTCTCATTGCTTTGCAAAATAATGGCAAAGCCATTTCCAGATATTCAGGACTGTGGAGATTTCTATTCTCCATTACGCTAATGAACAAATGCAGATAATTAGGATCTCAAGAGCATACGTTGTGATACATCAAGTCACATTCCACGTTAGGTAACAAATATATGAGTGCATTGAGAAAGGCAGTTTCCATTTTTTCCTTAGAGAGCAATCTGGTGTAGACTCTTCTAATGGCATCAACATCCACAGACACATCATCAGGGCCTAATGTCTGCAAACTGTCTCCCTGTGAGCTATCACCCACCTTTGAAGATGCTTCTGAGTCTTCTTCCATAGCAGTAGGAGAACATGCAGATTTTTCCTTTTCATCTTCATCCCTGCCTTAATCCTTTGCTTGAAGAGATTTCAGTTCTTCCTTGGTATGCCGTGTAACTTTCTAGAAGCTCTGTACCAATGCCTCAGCATTAGAAAAAACTCTCCCAATAACTCCAATTAAAGGGGAATAATCTTCTTTCTCTGCATAATTCAAGAATTTCATATACCTTCTCTTCTGTTAAGTAAGTCACATCTTTAAAATCCGTATGAAAAAATTACAGATGTTTATCTAGACACCTAATAGATGTTTGGATTATTCCCAATTTTTTTACTACCATGAATAAAATTGCAATGAATGTTTACATACAAATATGTTTGGACATATATTTTTATTTCTCTTGGGTACATTGATCTACCAGCACTGGGAGTCCCTAGATAAGGAATAAACTTGCTGGGTCAAAGGGTAGATGTAAGTTTCGCTTTATTAGAAACTGCCAAACGGTTTTCCAAAGTGGTTGTACTTAGTCTTTTTGGAAGGAAACTGCTCTTGGTCATCTCACATCTTCTACTCTGTTGTTTAAGATATGAGTTCCACATTCTTTATCCTCCAACCAATCGCTGCCGTGAAGCCCCACATATTTTCCTCTCTAAAAACTTCAGATTTTACAAATACAAAATCACTCTACTAAGAATTATAAAAGCTTATTTTAGAACAAAAAGCCAAGAATTGGTCCGGTGTGGTGGCTCACACCTGTAGTCCCAGCACTTTGGGAGACCTACGTGGGCGGATCATGACATCAGGAGATTGAGACCATCCTGGCCAACATGATGAAACCCTGTCTCTACTAAAAATACAAAAATTAGCTGGGCGTGGTGGCGTGCACCTGTAATCCCAGCTACTCAGGAGGCTGAGGCAGGGGAATCGCTTGAACCTGGGAGACAGAGGTTGCAGTGAGCCAAGATCGCGCCACTGCACTGCACTACAGCCTGGTGACAGAGCAAGACTCCGTCTCAAAACAAACAAACAAACAAAGCCAAGAATTTGACTATTTGTTCACACTGTGTTGTTTTTGGTCTTCCCTTCATTGACAGCTTGAGACTTGTGGCTTAATTTAAATGACCAAAGAGCTACAGGGTCACAAGTGGTGAAGAGAAAGAAAAGCACATGAGATCAGATTTTTAAATACCAACTAGCTATTTGGGGCACCCAGCAGTGCCCAATAAACTTGCTGAACAAGTTTACTGTAAAGGTTTGATAACAGCCAATGAACAGTGCAGGAAAAATATGTTGACCACAGCTGGGGGCATTTATTTACTATTCCACTGGTATTTCCAACAGAGAAACAAGAGAATTAATTCATCTTTCACTCAACAGCTACCACTATCAGTGTATTTCTACCATGTTAGAAGAAACCTGAATATTGCTATAAACATTATCCCTCTGTCTGTAAAGTATAGGTCATAGAGCTATTACGCTATGATTTTTATGTAGGCAACAAAATTTTCTTTTAAAAAATTCCAAAAGTACATATACTAGTCAGCTGCAGAAGTTCTCAAAGAATTATGCCTCCCAAAATTCATGCCCTGGTGTAGCTCTTGCCCCTTCAATTGATGCTGAATAAACTAGGTTATTTAACAAACACTAGCATTCCATGGAGGTGATGCTTTGCAGCTCTGGGACAGAGCCTTTAAAAGGGCTGGCATCCCTGCTCTGTTGCTGCTAGAAGCTCTGCACAGCCATGGAAGAAGTACAGCTATTCATTGTTGTTGTTGTTGTTATTGTTGAGACAGAGTCTCGTTCTGTTGCCAGGCTGGAGTGCAGTGGTGCAATCTCGGCTCACCACAACCTCCAACCTCCTGGTTCAAGCGATTCTCCTGTCTCAGTCTCCCGGGTAGCTGGGATTACAGGCACGTGCCACCATGCCCAGTTAATTTTTGTATTTTTAGTAGAGATGGGGTTTCACCATGTTGGCCAGGATGGTCTCAATCTTCTGACCTTGTGATCAGCCTGCCTCAGCCTCCCAAAGTGCTGGGATAACACTAGTTAAGCCTGTCTAGTTGGAAAAACAAAGACTGAAGGTACAGCGCGGTGGCTCACACCTGTAATCCCAGCACTTTGGGAGGCTGAGGTGGGCGGATCACAAGATCAAGAAACCAAGATGATCCTGGCCAACGTAGTGAAACCCTGTCTCTACTAAAAATACAAAAATTAGCTGGGTGTGGTGGTGCAAGCCTGTAGTACCATCTACTCAGGAGGCTGAGGCAAGAGAATCACTTGAACCCGGGATGCGGAGGTGGCAGTGAGCCAAGATCGTACCACTGCACTCCAGCCTGGTGACAGAGTTAGACTCTGTCTTAAAAAAAAAAAAAGTAATAGCTTTGATTATGTATTGTTTGATTGAATTCAAGGGCCAGCAGCCCACATCCTATATAGGAAACTGTTTTAAACGTTTCCTGAAAAAGCACTATTAAAGGATTAAGTAAAGAATCTGGTGAAACTTTTTTATTGCTCTGATATCATGA
>NW_016107936.1:142830-148121 GCF_001604975.1 Cebus imitator
GCTGTTGCTTTTCTTACTTTCGCATGAATATTTGTGTATATAATAACCAATTATGTTCCTTTCCTCCCCTTCTCCCATTGAGCTAGTGTCTATCATCAGATGTGTTAATAAGTGGTTAGTCTTATATCTCAGTATTCAGGTTACAAAATATCAAAGGAATAGTGTGATGCCGCTTGAAGGATAACATCACCCAGAGATGGACTATATGACACATGAAACTTTGTATCCTTTTATGGCAAGAAAGTTAGCAGGTGTTAGATTGTTTGGGGAGTGTCTTGCATCATGTTAGAAAGTTAAATATAGGTTAAAAAGGTATATATGGTGTCAAGTTAACAATGGGTTGACTATGTAGTTGTTTGTTTGTTTGTTTGTTTGTTTGTTTGTTTTTGTAGGTTTTTTTGTTTTTGTTTTTGCACCAGGCTGGAGTGCAGTGGTGCGATCTTGGCTCCCTGCAACCTCCGGCTCCTGAGTTCAAGCAATTCTCCTGTCTCAGCCTTCTGAGTAGCTAGGACTACAGGCAGGCGCCACCACGCTCAGCTAATTTTTGTATTTTGGTAGAGACGAGGTTTTACCATGTAGGCCAAGATGTTCTCGATCTTCTGACCTCGTGGTCCGCCCGCCTTGGCCTCCCAAAGGGCTGGGATTACAGGCGTGAGCCACCGCACCCAGCCTACTATGTAGTTTTATGCATGCCAACTGGTCTGCTAGCTCTATGATTCCCAGAATTATCTTCTGGCAAATCTGAGCAAGATTTGGAAGGCAGAAGTGAATGGTAACCATTGACTCTTCAAAGACCATCATTGTTAGCACAACAAGAGATAGAGCAGAAGTGCTGGCAGATTCCAGCCCTCATTCATGCTTTCCCTCCTCTGTATCTAGCTCTTCTTCCTGACTGCAAGCTTTGCTGACTGTGACAGGCAATTTTACGTGTCAACTCAGAGGGCATTTTTGAGACGAGACTAACATTTAAATCAGTGAACTTTAGGTAAAGTAGATTGTCTTCCATAATGTGGGTGGGCCTCATCCAATACGGTAAAGGCCTGAGCAGAACAAAAAGATCAGCCTCCCTGAGCAAGAGGAAATTCTCCAACAGACTGCCTTCAGCCTTCATCTGCACCATCAACTCTCCAGGGTCTCAGGCTTGCCAGTCCCCCTGCAGATTTTAGAGTTCCCAGCCTTCATAATCACGTGAGTCAATTCCATAGATAGAAAGAAAGATGGGTAGATGGATAGAGAGGATAGATAGATGATAGATAGATGATAGAGAGTGAGAGAGAGAAAGAGAGAGAGAGAGAGAGAGAGAGAGAGAGAGAGATAGGCAGATAGATCCTACTGGTTCTCTTTTTCTCTGAAGAGCCCAAACACAAGGGCCAATAGTCTTTCCAGGCCCATAACCAGATGCAGAGGCAACAACAGGCTTCCCAGTCTTCTTCCCATTTTAACTCCTCAGTTGACGTCCCTGCCTCCCCATATTCCTTTGTGAACTCTGCCCTTGTCCATTTGCACTAGCATTTCAGAAGGCAGGTTATAGACATTTCTCTGATCCTCCAACCCCTCCTTGTAAACCATACTTCTGCAACCCCATCCATAATGGTATAAGGCCCTATTCCTATGATAAATCTCTTATTCTATAAAACTCATAATGATTCTGCTGTCTTTATTGTGCCATGACTGATACAATATATTACCATTTTGTGCAAAAGAAATTGTGCTAATGTTCTCAGCATAGACAGTAAAGCACTATCACTGTTAAATGGTTCTCATTTCCTGTCCCATTCATCTACTCATTCGTTCACTGAGGAAACATTTGCTGAGTGCCTACCATTGGTCAGGTACTGTTCTAAGGCAGCAGACTTAACATACACAAAGGCTGTGATGTGAAGATGATCAGCATCTAGAACTATAACCATTGAAGGAAAATTGCCAGGAGGAGATTTCAGTTCAATATTAAGAACTTTCTGACAATTAAAATTGCCTCAAAGGAAAGACCTCTCTGTTCTACAGTAGTAAGGCCCTAGTACTACAGAAATTACCTAGCAACTTTCTTACCAGGGACATGTCAGAAGCCTGGATGTATCAGTTAGTAGAGTTTAAATATTCACCAGGTTCACTTTTAAATTTTATGTTCGATGATTCCAATATACTATATCCTATCTGTGAGATTTTGAGGCTCTATATTCTGTCTGTATTCTAAGGTGACTACGAGATATAGTAGGATTGTGTTAGTCTCAGAACAATACAAAAAGGGAAAAGAACAGGTGTTTTTGGTTTACCACATGCCAGGCAATACTCATTAGTTGTTTTATAATCCTCCCAAAACTCTAAAAAGTAAGTGCTATTATCCCCTCTGTATAGACACTGAAATTTAGTAAGTTACAGCAACTTATTCAAACATCTCAGCCACCAAGCAGAAGAAACCAAAAACTTTCTGACCCCAAATCCATGTTTTTTTCTTATGCTGTACCTCCTCAAATTTCAGCATTTTTGTGTAAGAATTAATATGATTCCTATTCATAATTATTATAAGATTATTAACTCTCACATAATAAAGCATCGTTTTTCATTTATCAGGTCAAATCTTAATGCATGCATATTTTAATATATATCTTAGAATATACATTGTATTGAATAAATTAAGCAATAACATAACATCATTTATCAAATGTTTTGTATGTTCCAACCACTCCAAAGTGCTTTACCTTCTCATTTCATCCTCACAGGAATTCTGCAAATGGAGACTTTTCTAGCCTTATTCTACAGATAACAATGAAAATCAGAGAGGCTAAGACATGTTTCCAAAGTTGACCAGCTACTAGAAAGTGGCAAGACTGGAACCCATTTTATTCTGGTCGACTCTGAAGCTCTTTTTCTGTGTTCTGAATACCCTGGATTACTCTTTCCCTTGGGCTGAGGCAGGCATGGCAGATTTTTCTTACCATATTTTGCAAGATGACTTGCTCTTTCACCTACATGTTCCAAGATTATTTGTTGCTTCTCCCTCTAGATGTCTCCTTAAACAACTTGTTGTTTATTTCTACAACAGTTTCTACTTTCAGCCCCATTTAAAATAAAACTTAGGAAGACTCACCCCATCAAGCCATTTCAATGTGAGAAATTGGTTGAACAAATAAAATAAAATATTTGAGAACACTGAAGTTGTCATGAATGACATACTACTACCATTCATTGTAATGTAGGTGTTGTAAGACTTTTTTCTTTTTTTACTTTGCTAAATCAACCACTTCAACTTGATGGCCTTGCTTCTAGCTATGATTCAAATCCACAGAGAATTTCATTTTGACTTTAAACTATAGCTGACTGTTGCTGTAGGAGAGGTTTAAGACAACCAGGGATGTAAATTGCCTCATCTACCACCACGGGAAAAATGATTGTATCTTGTAATACAGACCACAGGATAGGGACGAGCTTATCTGCTGTGTACTCCTGTTACCAATATCAGCTCCAAAGAAGAAAAATGGATTTGAGGAGAAGAGAATTTGTTTTCAGCTCATTATAGGGAAAGGACAACTATTTTACTATATGTGCTTCATATATAAAGAGGAACATACATAAATACACAGTGGGAGAGAAGAAAGCTAGCATTTATTAAGTATGTATTATTAAGTATTAGTATATATTATTTATTCTTAATATATACCAAGAGTTTCAGGTACCTTATAACAACCCTAAGAGATGTGGTTATTTCCATATGATAAAGGAAAGAATTGGAAAAAAAATCTTAGTTTATAAATCCCTCCAACTCAAAAGTCCAAGCTTTCTCCACCATATTCTATTGACTTTATGTACAATCTTACATAAATTCCTCCTAGAAATTCTGAGATCATTGTATATCACTTACCTTTTTAATTATTTCAGAATGAAAATAAAGTCATGAGTCTCCAAAAGGGACTTCAGACTCATCTGCAGTCTCTATCAGTTGTCCCCTCTTCTTTAGTTGTTATTACCCAGTTTACAAGTGTCCCTATGTTTCAGTCTTGACAAAAGTTCTTTGAAAGCCTTGACCTTTATACTGAAAGTAAATACAAAAAATTTTCTCCTCCCATTTAGAAAGCATTAAAGAACTCCTAGCTACCTGGATATGACATCTATTGTTACAAGAAGCCCAAAGCCCATCTCATTTGATTTGGGGGCAATGCCCTGCCCTCTTGTGAAGAATCACCCCCCTCCAACTGGTGGTATTGATGGAGTTGTCATTTAGGGTCCCTCCCCTTTCCTGCTTCAAGGGCGAAAAACCAGGTCAGATTCTCCCTGCCCCCAGCAAGGATTCAGATTTTGTGGAGCAAACTTCAAAGATAGAAAACATTTGGAAAAGATTTATCCCAAAAGTGATGCTCACAAACACTGTCCATTATTTTTCTGACTCTGTCCACATTCTTGTCTCACTTATTATTTATTCATCTTTTTCTTTTTTTTTTTTAAATGTAATACTGTTTATTTAACTTCAAAAACATTTCAGCATTCTAAACATACAAAAAAAATAACAGAACGTTGCAAATCGTGTTTAAGTACAGAAGGTTCTTGAACTTTCATTGATGCAGTGGCTCTTCACTTTGCTGACAATGAAGAGTTCTACAGTTTGTTTAAAAACAGTTTAAAAACTACCGCACTTAAACAAAAAACAAAAATATCTCATGCCAGCTGACCCCCTTTGTCCACAGCTAAGATGGTAGCAGAATGCTATGTCACTATATACAGAAACAAGACAACCTGAAGCTAAATGGATGCCCACTGCAGAGTCAACAGGTCCAGCCTCACAGTGCACGCCCTGAGCTACAGCCCCTCCAAAAGGCATCTTTCCCGCAGCCTCAACGCCAGGCAAGGAGCATCAAGAGTTTGTCTTGGTTGTTTTGTTATTTTACAAACTATAGATATATACAGTTGATAACTCAGGATTTCTAGCCAATAACCATATAGTTAACACCACCTTACAAATAAAAAAAAATGCCAGAAACATCTTTAAATGTCTTGTCACACCAACAGCAAAGTGCACAGAGTGAGGAGAACACGAGAGTGCCTTTTCATTTTAAAAATGTTTGGAAATATGCACAACTTTGATACAGTTTCAGGGTGCTCCAGACACCCATGGCCACTTCATGTAAACCACTGACAATCTCTAGAGCACTTTGAGAGACTACAATATGATCGTGATCAAATTTTGTAATTAAACCTAATGAGGGCAACAGACACTTCTCAAGTAAGAGATGTGTCAATTACGGCGCTCCCCTACTCTAAGTATTCACAAAGAGACAGATAAACAGTTTTTTTTATTC
>NW_016107936.1:148426-184773 GCF_001604975.1 Cebus imitator
CTTAGCTGGTCCATAATCCTTCATTTCCCGATCATAGCGCACTTTATCCGCCTTTGCCATTTCATCAAATTTAGATTTCTCTTTCCCGGACATTGTCTTCCACCTCTCAGAGCATTTCTTGGAAAATTCTGCAAAATTGACAGGGACCTCTGGGTTTTTCTTCTTATGTTCTTCTCTGCACGTCTGCACAAAGAAGGCATAAGCAGACATCTTGCCCTTTGGTTTCTTGGGGTCACCTTTAGCCATCCTGACTGTATTGTTCGCTAGTCTCTTATTCATCTTTTTCTTCAGTTCTGTGTGCTATCCCGTATCTTCCAGTACATTTCTTTAGTTTTCTCTCCTTATTAGCTTGAGGTAGCTTCTGTTGCCAGCAACCAAAGTACCTGAGCTGACCATCCAAGCTTTAATAGGATACATAGGGCCCCAGTTAGACAATTCACTGCCCTGGGCCAAATTGTGACATTGGCTCCCTCGGTCTCTCTTTCCTGGATGCTGTGTGTCCTTCCACCTGTGTTTACAGGATGTGCACTTTCATTATCAATTTGCCATTGTCAGCTAATCCCATCTGAGATGATAATGAATGGTAATAGCTAAGGTTGCATCATCCACTAAAAGAGATTTTAATTCAGTAGGAAGCACAAGAAAACTAGAAAATGTGGCCAGGTGCAGTGGCTCATGCTTGTAATTCCAGAATTTTGGGAGGCTGAGGCGGGTGGATCACTCAAGGTCAGAAGTTTGAGACAAGCCTGGGCAACATGGTGAAACCCCATCTCCACCAAAAAAATATACAAAAATTAGCTGGATGTGGTGGCATGCACCTGTAGTCCCAGCTATTTAGGAGGCTGAGGCACCAGAATCACTTGACCCCGGGAGGTGGAGATTGCAGTGAGCCAAGATCCCCCCACAGCACTCCAGCTGGATGACAGAGTGAAACCCTGTTCAAAAAAAAGTGGAAAGTGTGGCAGACACAGAAGAATGAGACACTAATTGTGGTATTCCACATATGCTAAAAAAAATAAATAAATAAATACGTACAATAAATCTTTCTGTGTGATCTAAACAGCATCTTCCAAGACTCTCCATAATTTATGGAATATCCCACGTAGGGACTCTTGTCTATATCAATTCTTAATTAACTAATTACTCGACATTGTACCTAAGACCATGACAGCTTACGCTCTGCCATTCCATGCTCTTCCATACCCAATGCAGACAAATTTATTGGGGTTTAATTCAAATTGTGTACAAAGAAAAATCTGCAAATTTTTTTAAAGAAGGATCATCTACTCTTTCACTAAGCAGATTGCTCAAATAATAAATTCCTGGGATTGAAGCCTACCTACATTATCTTATGCTGCTTGCTTTTCTCTTTGTACATAAACAGTGTAATCAGAGTAAACTACTGCAAGCCATGCCATCTTGCAGATGTTTCATTACGTTCTTCTATGAAATAGGCTTCTTAACCAAGGACAAGGGAAATTGTCAATTAATACTCGTCTCATTTAATCTGCAGGTGAATATAGGGCTCAGACAGCTGTGTTTCCTCAGGGACTTCCAATTAAAAAGGATTAAGAACATATCCCTGCCCTGGGCTTCCCAGATTTCTCGATACAATTGCTTTTACTCCAAGAACTCTGGCTACAGCACTATCCTATAAATACCAGTCATATTTTAAGAAAGGCTCAAATCAGGTAACTAGAATTGCATGCATGAAATTAGTTCTAAATGGGTTCTGGACCCTACACACTACAGATTCCCACTTTTCCATTTATTTACCCCAGGTGTCTACCTGGAAAGTGCTCCCCCCACTTTGTTCAGTTAAATCCTCCATGTCCTTTGGGGCACATGTCATTCCCTTCCTCCATGAAAGGCTCTGTGACCCACTGACTTCATGGTATATCCCTCCCGTGGGATCCATGAATCCCCTGAAATTGCAAGAGTCTCTTGAGGCCCTTAGCATGGCTGGTCACACACTCTGACCTCTAGGGAAATCCCAAGGCTTCTCTCCTCCTGTTTAGACAACTTTTAAAAAAATATCCTTGGACCCTGCCAGATGGTCCAGGAATATGTTGAAGAACAGAGATATAATTGGGGCACAGAGCTGACAGGGCACAGGAGGAAGATGCTCAGCTGGAGGAATGAAAATAAGGTGAATGGTTTGCTTTTAAAAAGATTTAAAAGGGTTGCCTTCTTTTGTGTGTGGTGTAGGCTATAAGTAAAATTTATCAGGTCAAGATCAGCATTTGGTATAACCTTGATCTACCTCTAGTCTAAGTCTAAATTTACAGGGATACAGGGAGCGCTTGAAGCTGGGCATGATTCAGACAAGCAGCAGTGTTGGAGTCTCCAGAGAAACTAGGTCTATAGGTAATAAAGGATTCCTTATCTGCAGGGCTCTGTACATGGTATCTATCTAGGACAGAGGCTGGCAGCTGACAGGAGACTCCAGGAATCCTGGGCTCTGCTTCTGGCCTAATCTCATTCTATTAAAAATCATACACTACCCTGTAGAGTTAGTTGTCTATTTTAGATGCTTTCCAATTTTACTAATAGATTGGAAGCCCCTTGAAGAGAATCTTTATCTCCCTAGCATCCACTTATCATGCTTTCCACATGATAAATGCAAAGTGCTCAAAGGTTTAAATTAGAAATGACTTCTTAGTAAAAAAAAAAAACTCACATGGAGAAAAAGAAATATCCTAACCAAAATATCCTAAACAACCAGTAAAACAGGCTATTTGATACAGCTACGAACTGTAGAACTTGCTAGAATAATTGCTTCCCCAGACTGCAGGCTCCAAGGGGAAAGAGACTATGGATTCACCTTTGTGCCTGACACAGAGGAGAAGCTCAACAAATACTATATTTAACTAATTAACTACAAGTAACCCAAAAGTTAATATTTCAACACCACCACCACCCCTAGTTTTCTACTGCCACTACAACAAACTGCCACAGACTTCGTGGCTTAAAATGACTCAGATTTATTGTCCTACAGTTCTGTAGGTCTAAAGTCTAGCAGGACTAAAATCCAGGTGTCAGGAAGGCTAGGTGTCTAGGTATAGGGCTAAGTTCATTCTGAAGGCTGGAGGGGAGAGTCTATTTCTTTGCCTTTCTCAACTCCTAAAGGTGGCCTGCATTCATTGGCTCATAGCCCCTCCCTCCAGCAGGATAGCGTATTCAAATCTCTCTCTGTGACTCAGACACTTTTTCCTCCCTCTTAATAAGGACAATTGTGATTACATGCCGCCAGAGTAATCCAATAAGCTTCCCTTCTCAAGATCCTTAACTTAATCACATTTGCAAACTACCTTTTGCCTTGTTAGGTAACATATTCACAGATTTCGAGGATTAAGATGTGGACATTTGGGGGTCATTTTCTACCTACTACCACTCCCCCACCACAAACACACGTGCACACACACACACCACAAATACACAAATGACTATGTGGCCATGTCAGACATTTGTGAAGCTCCCCAGTGCTATGGTAGAGGATTTTTAGCATTTTTAAAACTGCTTCCACCAGAGAGATAAAAATAGAGCAAAGGAAAGATGCCACTATCCCCATCTTCCAGGGGAAGGCAGGAACAGGTCTTTTCCTCTGTGGAGCAGCTCGAAGCAATGGCCAGCTCCCCATCACTTCTCTTACTGGGACTGCAACTGCAAAGTTCATTGCCAACTGAAATGTATTAATCAAATAACTTTTGTATGTGATAGAAGGTTATGGGAACCTTTTTTTATAAAGAAAACAAAGATAAAACCAGGGGATCACTTAAAATTTGGGTGTACCCACATTTATTTCGTCAAGTTTGGGCATCTATAATCCCAAATATTTGGGAGGCTGAGGCAGGAGGATTGCTTGATCCCAGGAGTTTGAGGCTGCAGTGAGCTATGATTGTGCCACTGCACTCCAGCCTGGGCAACAGAGTGACACTCTGTCTCTAAAAAAGAAAAAGAATATTTTATCAAGCTCAGCATCCTGAATCCCACTCAGAAGACTACTGCCACCATGATTCCTTAGGGCTTTAGCCTCAAAAATGAAGAAATGTGAGAGTCCTCCCCCAAAAAATCAAATTTCTATGATTTGGTTTTTGAACAAAATAACTAATAGAGGAGAAGGAAAAAAAGAAAAAAGAAAAAAACAGAGAAAACCAAAGGAGAAGAGGAAATGAGAGGGAAAGGAAAGGGAGGAGAGAAGGAAAATAGAGAGATGGTAGGCAAAAATGTTCAGGGCATGCTTCCTGAGGAAGCAAACAATTAGGCAACATTTGCACCCTGTTTTTTTGAGAAGTGCAACACATTGGAATCTGGAGTGGGAGGAAACGACAGTAAAGTATCAAAACATAGCGAATAGAAAGAAGGTGGTCCTCTCCCAGCTGGTCACATCTTCAACTTCAAGTATATCCTGCCTATCACATGGACAGCCTCCAGATGCTACATGCAAGCTAGAACCATATGGGGAGGGAAGGAGAGCAATTGATCTGTAGGCTTGTTCCTGTCTCCCTTTCTCATCAGTCCAAGTTCATATAAGTTGTGTTACCTGGTCCCTCTGGGAAGCCAGACATCAATCCCTGAACACGGTCTTTATCTCAGTTCTGATGGAGTAGCAAGGCCATAGCCCTGTGAGCCTGGTCTTAGCTAACTCCAAGTTCAAACTCAACTGATCCACTGTCTCCAGGGCTGCCTTTGTTGGACACAGCCTAATGGAAGCATGGAGCCTGAAACCTTCCTGGTCTGTCTTTAGCTACTACATTCAAGGCCCCAGGAACCTAGTTAAGGCAATTCATACCCAGGGAAACTAGCTGGGCTTCCATCTTGCTTCTTCTTGGCCATAGGACCAAGACTCTGTATCACTTAAGTGCTGGACCTGCTGTGGTTCTACATCCGTGAGCACAGCGGAGGTCACAACAGCCACACTGCATAGTTGCAGTGAGCTTGTGATGTGGAGGAAGTGAGCCCTGAGAACAGCTACCCACAGAGCCCTTGCCACAAAGGAAGTTATGGTTCAAGACTTACAGAAGAGAAAAGATGTAACACGGGGGGAGGGGGAGCAAATCAGAGAGGCACATACAATTGGACCTGATACCAAATCCAAGTATGTAGTAATTTGTATATAACATCAAATGATGAATGGAGATTACGTGCTTTGGATTTCACTAGGAAAGAGAAAATATCCCAAAGCTAAGGGGACAAAGACAGCATCAGAAAAGCAGCAGCACTCAAGCTAAGCCATGAGGGAGAGCTTGCAACAAGTAATTCCCAAAGATGGAGGGTACATAATCATTCTGTGATCACCTAGTGCATCAGGTTCTGTCCTAGAAACTTTCCATGAAATCGTCCATTTAATCTATCACTCTGTCTGGGAGAGTTAAGGATGTTACTCCCATCACTAATAAGGAAGCTGACAATACAGTTTGGTGAAGGTCATTCAAAGTGGCAGAAAGAGCTAAAGATGTGGAATAGTTGAGAGTTGATTAAGGAGAAAAGAAAAAGAAATTTTTAAGTGGTAGATGACCCCCCAAACCCAAGAGGGTCTTCAGAGCTGGGCTGTAGAGTTGGGACATTATTAGGTGACAATTAGGCAAGCAGGGAAGCGTTATCTACTGAGGAATGACTTGTGTAAAGAGTTTCAGAAGATGATCTTGCCAGTGGCATGAAGAATGGAGGCAGAGACCAACAGAAAGATAATCAGACTTCTGTCTTCCATGTAGAAGAAGACAAAGGTCCTGGTGACCTTGAAAACCTGGAAGTGAACAAGATGGTGGGAAGAGTGAAGACAGCCCAAGGGTTCTTCCAAGAGCATATCATGGTAGCCCAGTGCAACTGAGGGAAACTACATTCCCTATTTGCCCTTCTGCACTAACTGTGCAAAGCTCTCGCCATGAGACCTGGCTCACCCAAAGGCTATAGACAAGTGAGAAACTTTCAACTCTCTGTGACTCAGGGGTTGATTCCCAAAGACAGAGAGTACATGAGGAATCAGGTCCAGCCCTGCCTTAATTCTCACATCTCCTCTGTAGTTGCAGAATGATATCACTTGGCCCTTCCATTTTCAAGCAGCTCTAGAACTTTCCAGATGCGCTTGCTAATTATTACAGACCACTGGGTGCTGGGAGAAGCAGCTACAGTGATCACAGCCATGATCAGAGTACAGTTGGGCCAAAACTAGTGGCTGCATTAAAATGAAATGCAGAAGGCCTCTTTCTTTGCAACATGGTATTATATTCACCAGATAAATGTGGAGGTCATGAATTATCTTTCAACCAGTAAGACCATATCTCAAAAAAATAAATAAAAATAAAAAAGATATGTCCCCATCCTAATTCCCAAAACCTGTAAATGTTAATTTATTGGGGAAAAGTATCTTTGCAGTCGTAATTAAGAATCTTGAGATAAGATGATCCTGGATAATTAGGTGGGCCCTATATTCAATGACAAGTGTCCTTATAAACAGAGGGCAGAGGGAGGTTTGAGACAGACAGAAGAGGGGAAGGCACAGAGAATAGGAGGAAGCAATGTAGCCATGGAGGTGGAGATTGTCGAGATGCAACCGCACGCCCAAGAATGCCTACAGCAACCAGAAGCCAGTGAGGCAACGGATGGAGTGTCTTCCACAGCTTCTAGAAGGGATAATCCCTGATGACACTGCTGTTTCAGATTCCTGGCCTCCAGAACGCTGAGAGAATAAGTTTCTGTTCTCAGCTACATAGTTTGTGATAATTTGTGACAGAAACCACAGAAAATGAATACACTTGGTTTTTAGCAGACAGCTCAAACAATTGTTAATCATGTCTTCTTCCACCGCCTGCTGTGCCAAATACACAGGCCCATACACATTAGCAACACTGCCGCAACACAACGGCATCTTCTGAAAAGTTTTACTTACACGTCGTCCCACAGATAACAACCCTTCAGTGCCAGCAGAAAACTCACTACGGGATTCTTGCTGCAACTGGTGGGAGGAGAGGACAGAGGATTAAGGGGAGCTGTCAGGAGCTACCTTGAGACCACAGAGAGACATCAGGCTGAGATCAGAGTCAGCACAGGAAAGAGCAGAGTTGAGAATAGAGACATCAAGGCAGCATCCCAAAACACCCCTGGAATCCCTCAGCTTTTCAGTTGAGTGAGATAGATGTGTCCTTGCTTTATTAATTTGAGTTTATGGACCTTTTTCACTTGCGATTGACTTGATTCGAGACACAAAGCAACACAGACCCCAAGAACAGAAGCAACCCCTGAGGTTTTCTCTGAGAACAGCCTGAAAGCCAACAGTCATTTGAGTGATGATTCTCATCAGCTTTTGGTTTTAAAGTTAATCCAAGATAAAGTGAAAGCACAAACCAAAACATGAATTTTATCTGTGGTTCAGTTTCCTATATTTTCTATGACATCATCCTGGTCCTCGCTACTGTGGTGTTGAGTCACCCATCTTTCAGCTCAAAGTTGGTAATTTAATCTTGCCTCCTATCAGCATCTCTAGCCAATCTTCCAGGATTCAGGGAAATGGTGTACAAAATAATAGCTTTGTTGACATGGGAGAAGAGGAGCAGAGTGTACCAAACACAGCATTAACTAGGTAAGGACATTGCTTCATGTCCTGCTGGAAACAATGGTCAAGTCACATTCCTCTTACCCAGAGGCAGAATCCGTCCAAGCTGTTAGCAAAGATATTCAATGTTTGAGATGTACATGGCACTTTATAGCTTATGCAGTGCTTTCTTTTTCAATTTACTTTAATTTTTCAACAGATATGGGGTCTCACTATGTTGCCCAAGTTGGCCTCAAACTCCTGGGCTCAAGCGATCCTCCTACCTCAGTCTCCCAAAGTGCTGGGATGACAGGCATGAGCCATCGCTCATAACCAACGTGCTTTCCTATTTTCTCATCTGGTTTTCTATACCTCCGGCCCTCTGGAGGCAGGCAAGCAGAATGGTACCCTGGCTGGCTACAAATGAGGAAACTGGGGCTCAGTGAAGTTGAGTGGTTTGTTCGAGGCCATACAGCTAGCGCCTCTGAAAGCAGGAACCGTGCCATCGTGATATAACAGTGAATCTGAGGAATGCTTCCTTTGCCTCAATAAAAGAACAAGGAAGCTTTGCATCCCCTCCACTGTCTCCCAAGTCACTAAACTAAGGCCTGGGTAAGCTTTTCTTTTTTGATTTGGCTGACCACAGCTGTAGATGACTTGGACAATGTAGCTGGGCATGGTGGCACGTGCCTCTCTCCCAACTACCCTGGAGGTCAGAGGGTCACTTTAGCCCAGGAGTTGGAGCCTGATGTGAGCTATGATTGTGCCAATCCACCCCCACCTGAGCAACAGAGTGACCCTACCTTTTAAAAAATAATAAGAAAAAATATCCAACATAAAAATATAGTTGTGATAGTTAATACTGAGTGTCAACTTACTTGGATTGAAGCATGCAAAGTACTGGTCCTGGGTGTGCATGTGAGGGTGTTGCCAAAAGAGGTTAACCTTTGAGTCAGTGGACTGGGAAAAGCAGACTCACCCTCAATCTGGGTGGGCGCCATCTAATCAGCTGCCAGCGCACCTGGAATAAAAGCAGGCAGGCCGGGCGCAGTGGCTCACACCTGTAATCCCAGTATTTTGGGATGCCGAGGCGGGTGGATCACAAGATCAGGAGATCGAGACTATCCTGGCTAGCACGGTGAAACCCCGTCACTCCTAAAAATACAAAAACTTAGCCAGGCATGGTGGAGTGCACCTGTAGTCCCAGCGCCTGTTGTACCTGCGAGGCTGAGGCAGGAGAATCACTTGAACCCCAGAGGCAGAGGTTGCAGTGAGCTGAGATCGCACCACTGCACTCCAGCCTGGGCAACAGAGCGAGATGCTGTCTCAGGAAAAAAAAAAAATAAAGCAGGCAGAAGAATCTGGAAAGGCTAGCCTGGTCTAGTTTTCTGGCCTCCATCTTTCTCCCATGCTGGATGCTTCCTGCCCTCGAACGTCAGACTCCGAGTTCTTCAGCTTTGGGACTCCAACTGGCTTTCTTCTTCTGTGATCATGTGAGTCAATACTCCTTGATAAACCTCCCTCTTTCATATACATCTATCCTATTAGTTCTGTCCCTCTAGAGAACCCTGACTAATACAATAGCCACTTCCCATATGGTATGCATTTTTTTCACGCAGATGATAGGGGCTAACTACTTTTCAAACGTGTATATTTCACGCAGTCTCCCTGTTTTGTTTCTTTGTTTTCTTGGCATGATAGAAGCTGAAAAGACATATATCAGACAATAGAGGAAGATCAGCCTAGGAAGTCGATTTTCACCAATGACTACTAAACGCTACAGTATTCCCTTGGCTGTCAGGCTCTTTCTTGCTTTTATAAAATCTGTCCCGCTTGTTTCTTTTCTTCTAACAATAATAACAGTCCATGGCCATTAATCAATTTCCCTTCATTTTGAGCCAAAGCTGTTGTGGTCAAATAATTTTTTGCAGTTGAAGGTGTAGGAAGTTTGCAAAAAACTCTTTTGTTTTTTTCTTTTTTGGTTTTTGATTTTTTGAGATGGAGTCTTGCTCTGTCGCCCAGGCTGGAGGGCAGCGGTGCGATCTCAGCTCACTTCAATCTCTGCATCCCGGTTCAAGCTGTTATCCTGCCTCAGCCTCCTGAGTAGCTGGGATTGCAGGTGTGCTCAGCAAGTGCCTAGAAACCTCTCCAAATATCTACGAATTTCATTCTAGTACGGATTCTGATTCAGCAGGTGTGGGGTGGTAACCAAGATCCAGCATTTCCAGCAAGCTCTCAGGTAATGCCAATGCCCATGCTGCTAGCCCTCAGACGTTAAATTGAGCCCTCAGGAAGGTTGGAGCCCATCATGTTGACGGGCTTGTTGAGTGGTTTTCAGCCTATAAACCAGGCGAAAGGTTTGCTCATGTCTTTTGAAAAGGGGCTGCACTGTCCCTGTTCCCTGAAGGAGTGTCAGCAAAACAGCCACCAGTGGAGATCCATGACCTCGAAAGCAGCTTCCCCCAACAGTCCCCTCTCAGGCGATTCACTTACATTTACTTATGGCGGGCTTATCTTTCCAACTCATTTGTAAATATACACTACAAAGGCAGGAAAATGGGCCCAAGACAGTCTTGTTCACAAAAAGTAGTTTCTCACATTGATTAATGAGTCACAGTCGAAAATGGAAGATGCTAATCTTCCAAAAAGCATAAGCCAGGCACGGTGGGGGGCGGAGTCATGCCTGTAATCCCAGCACTTTGGGAGGCCAAGGTGGGAGGATCACTTGGGCCCAGAAGTTTGAGACAAGCCTGGGCAACATAGCAAGATTCAATCTCTACTAAAATTTTTCTTAAAAAATAACCAGGCATATGCTTGCAGTCCCAGCTACTTGGGAGGCCAAGGCAGGAGGATCACTTGAGCTTGGGAGTCCAAAGCTGCAGTGAGCTATAATCCCCTATCTCTAAAAATAAATAAATAAATAAAAGGCATAATTATAAGTTGGCGGAAATAATAATTACATAATAATTACTACAGTGATAGCTGTCTTTACAACAATCCTACCCACGAGGTTGGTGACATTTTTATCCTATTTTTTGAGATGAGAAAATGGAAGGACAAAGAATTTTAAAGCTTGCTCACCTACTGGTAAAAGTAACAAAGCCAGGACTTGAACCCAGGAAGTCAGGCTCCAAAGTGGTCTTTTATTTTATTGATTCACCTTCCTTTTTTCCCCATTCCTGTTCAACTAGAGGCTAGGATCAAAAGTCTTTCCAGAACCAAAAGAAAGGAAAATACAATCTTGTATTTACTGATATTCTGTCTACTTTTACTGTAAGGTGAGGCAGTTGCTTGGAATAGTGAATCAGAATCTGAACAGGGTGCTTCTAAGACAATAAAGCCAGACAGAATCATAAAGAGCTGGCATTCAGAAGACGTCACAAGTCACATCATTCCACATCTCATTGTGTGACAGGGATAGCTGAAACCTTGACAGATTCAGGGACTGGTTCAAGGTCACACAAGCAATGGAAACATACTTGAAACCAATTTAGTAGGAGGGCCCCAACCAACCTCCTCTTGTTAGTGTGAATAGCCTGAATGAGAAGGAAAAGCGGCATAATATCAACTGGAAACAGGAAAGCTCATCTGCCTCCTAGCTCCCTAAAGATCCTTCAGGGCCTTTAAAAGACGTTGCATCCAAGACACAAATAGCAAGTCCGTTGAAGGTCTCACTAACCACGTTGTGTGATGAGGCACTTCTGCAGATGAATGTTGTTTTGGAGCTCTAAATCATCTCATCCTTAAAGTAAATAATTCTTCCCTCCCGCCCCCACAAAGTAACTTAGAATAAAGAAGATTGTGCTTGTCACACACCTTTTCTGCCCCCAACACACATGCACCCTGATCCCCTCATCTGTCAGGCTACAAAGTTCTTTTTAAAAACACTTTTTTCTAATTGATAAAATTTGATTTTGCTTGTTAACCCTCCCAGTTAAAAGCCCTGGCTGGGCCGGATGCAGTGGCTCATGCATGCACTGTGGGATGTCAAGGCAGGCAGATCACAAGGTCAGGACTTTGAGACTAGTCTGACCAACATGGTGAAACCCATCTCTACTAAAAATACAAAAAATTAGCTGAGCATGGTGGCGCACGCCTGTAATCCCAGCTACTCTGGAGGCTGAGGCAGGAGAACTTCTTGAATCCAGGAGGCGGAGGTTGCAGTGAGCTGAGATCGTGCCACTGCACTCCAGCATAGGTGACAAAGTGAGACTTAATCTCAAAAAAAGAAAAGAAAAAAAAAAAGCCCTGTTGGGATACTTTTTAAAGTAACACAGATGGGGATACAGGAAAGCAAACATCAGAAACATTGGTGAACGCACTGAAAAGAAGGAAGGAAGGGAGGAAGGAAGGGACGGAGGGACGGAGGGACGGAGGGAGGGAGGGACGGAGGGAGGGAGGGACGGAGGGAGGGACGGAGGGAGGGAGGGAGGGCCAGAGGGAGGGAAAGGAAAGCAATAAAACCTAAATTTCCTTTCAGCTGCTTAACGCACTTCTGGAAAGCTATAGTCTCCATCCAGAAAATGAGTTTAAGCTATCAAGTGTCAAAAATCTAAATACGCTCCAGATCTGACAATGGGTTTTCTTTTTTTTTTTTTTAATTGCATTTTAGGTTTTGGGGTACATTTGAAGAACACGCAAGATAGTTGCATAGGTACACACATGGCAGTGTGATTTGCTGCCTTCCTCCCCATTACCTATATCTGGCATTTCTCCCCATGCTATCTCTCCCCAACTCCCACTGTCCCTCCCCTATTTCCCCCAAACTGACCCCAGTGTATAGTGCTCCCCTCCCTGTGTCCATGTGTTCTCATTGTTCAACACCCGCCTATGAGTGAGAACATGTGGTGTTTGATCTTCTGTTCTTGTGTCAGTTTGCTGAGAATGATGGTTTCCACATTCACCCATGTCCCTACAAAGGACACGAACTCATCATTTTTGATGGCTGCATAATATTTCATGGTGTATATGTGCCACATTTTCCCTGTCCAGTCTATCGTCGATGGGCATTTGGGTTGGTTCCAGGTCTTTGCTATTGTAAACAGTGCTGCAATAAACATTCGTGTGCATGTGTCCTTATAGTAGAATGATTTATAATCCTTTGGATATATACCCAGCAATGGGATTGCTAGGTTGAATGGAATTTCTGTTTCTAGGTCCTTAAGGAATCGCCACACTGTCTTCCACAATGGTTGAACTAATTTACACTCCCACCAACAGTGTAAAAGTGTTCCTATTTCTCCACATCCTCTCCAGCATCTGTTGTCTCCAGATTTTTTAATGATTGCCATTCTAACTGGTGTGAGATGGTATGTCAATGTAGTTTTGATTTGCATTTCTCTAATGACCAGTGATGAGCATTTTTTCATATGTTTGTTGGCCTCATGTATGTCTTCTTTTGTAAAGTGTCTGTTCATATCCTTTGCCCACTTTTGAATGGGCTTGTTTGTTTTTTTCTTGTAAATCTGTTTTAGTTCTTTGTAGATTCTGGATATCAGCCCTTTGTCAGATGGGTAGACTGAAAAAATTTTTTCCGATTCTGTTGGTTGCCAATTCACTCTAATGACTGTTTCTTTTGCCGTGCAGAAGCTGTGGAGTTTGATTAGGTCCCATTTATCTATTTTGGCTTTTGTTGCCAATGCTTTTGGTGTTTTAGTCATGAAGTCCTTGCCTTCACCTATGTCCTGGATGGTTTTGCCTAGATTTTCTTCTAGGGTTTTTATGGTGTTAGGTGGGTTTTTCTAAACAACTCCCACATCGCCCTCTCTGGGGCCAGAGCAGACTCAATTCTGAAAATGAACGGCTGAGGAAAGGAACACTGAACTCTGCCATGTGACTGTTCAGCTGTTTATCTACACCCAAAAATGAAAGTCCATTTCCATCCTTAAAAATAGTAAAGGGGAAGGAAAAGTATCTTTTCCATCTGGTCCATTTTCTTGGAAAGTTTGTTATTAAAGGAAACAGTATTCGTTGGGGAAGAGGTGAATAAATGTTCAAAGAATGTGATGAGCAGAAACATCCCTTTCTTGTTAACACATCTGGGCTGACTTACTGAAATAATAGGAGGAGAAGGAAATAAAAAAAGGAAAGGAAAGGAGGAAAGGAGAAAGGATGGGGGGAGGGAGAGAGAAAGAGAGAGAGAGAGAGAGAGAGAGAGAGAGAGAGAGAGAGAGAATGAAAAATGAAAATAAGAATGATAATTTTTGGACCCAGCAGTATGCTGGAGTTTGCTTTGGTTCCTAAAAACATTCATAGTGAAAGAGCGACCTCTGCTGGTGACCAGCAGGAAATTCAAGAACTTCCCTTCTCAAAGTCAATTTTAAACTACAAAAATGAATAGATTATTACATTGGAAACGAACTGCATTCAACACTTACTAAATCTGCCATTGTACACTAAAACCACATAAACTAGAAAACTCAACCCAAAATAAGTGTTCTGAGGCTGATGAGTTCCAGCAAAATCCCATGAGAAATTGGAGTTGGATAGGACCTTGCTCACATTCAATCTATTCTCCCTCACAGTGATCTTCCCTAGTTAAATTAAGTAAAAGTTCAAAATTATCCTCCATGGTGAAACAATTTTCCCAAAATGGTCACCATGGTCTGCTTGTACTCCATCCAGAGCCAGACAGACCTAGATTTGAGTGCTGGATTTATACAGCTGCGTAAGTTTGGACCAGGACTTAATCTGTTTTCCCATCTGTAAAATGGGCCCATAGCACCTCTCAGGGTTTCTCTGCAGATGCAGGGAAATCACACACAAACCACTAAGCATGTAGGAAAAATTTTGACAATGTCAAGGCCCCATCCTGTTGCTATTGCAACAGGATGAGTCCAGTATAGCTCGTAGCTCATTGAATTGTATGTCTATTTTTTTTTTTTTTTTTTTTTTTGAGATGGTGTCTCGCTCTGTCGACAGGCTGGAGTGCAGTGGTACAATATCATCTCACTGCAACCTCCACCTCCCAGGTTCAAGCGATTCTCCTGCCTCAGCCTCCCCAGTAGCTGGGGCTACAGGCACCTGCCACTAGTTTTTTGTATTTTAGTAGAGACGGGGTTTCACCATGTTGGCCAGAATGGTCTTGATCTACTGACCTCATGATCTCGGCCTCCCAAAGTGCTGGGATTACTGGAGTGAGCCACTGCCACCAGCCATGTCTAATATTTCTGTATTTGTACTTTTTTAATGTTTTACTCATTTTAAAAAGTGAAGAATGTCTTTATAAGTTTTATTGTGGAAAAACATGTAACATTTGGTAAAATATAATTTGCCATTTTAATCATTTGTAAGTGTACATGTCAGTGGCATCAATTACGTTTGCAACATCGTCCAACCATCACCACTATTCATTTCCAAAACTTTTTCATCACTCCAAATAGAAACTTTGTATCCATTAAGAAATAATTCCTCCTCCCTTCCTTCTCCTCTCCTTTCTGGTAACTTCTAATCTACTTTCTGTCTCTATGAATTTGCCTATTTTAGGTATTTCATATAAATAAGATTATGCAACATTTGTCCCTTTGTGTCTGGCTTATTTCACTTAACATAATGTTTTCATTCATGTTGTAGCATGCATCCAAACTTTATTACATGGGGTGTGGTGGCTCACATCTGTAATCCTAGCACTGTAATCCTAGCGAAACCCCATCTCTACTTCAAATACAAAAATTAACCAGGTATGGTGGGCCATATCTGTAATCCCAGCGACTTGGGAAGCTGAGACACGAGAATCGCTTGAACTCAGGAGGCAGAATTTGCAGTGAGCCAAGATTGCACCACTGCACTCCAGCCTGCACAACAGAGCAAGGCCCTGTCTCAGAAAAAAACAAAAATTTATTCCTTTTTATTGCTGAATAATATTTCCTTCCATGGATATATATGTTGTTGAGCCATTCATTTGTTGACAGACACTGAGAAATTTCCACCTTTTGGCTATTGTGAATAATAAGCATTAGTGCACAAGCATCTGTTAGGTCCCTTCTTTCAGTTCTTTTTATGTATATCCAGAAGTGGAATTGCTGGAACATATGGTAAATTCTATGTTTCTTTTTTTTTATTTTTATTTTTATAGACAGAGTCTCCCTATCTTGCACAGATTGGTCTCCAACTCCTGGACTGAAGCAGTTCTCCTACCTCAGCCTCCCAAATAGCTTGCATTACCATACCCAGTTATGCTTAGTAATTTTTTCTTTTTTTTTTAGGAACCGCCACCTTGCTCTTTTCCACATCAGGTGTACCATTTTACATCCCCACGAGCAATGCACAGGGTCCTAACTTCTCCACACCCTTGCCAACAGTTGCTAAGGGGATTTTTCATTATGCAAAACTGAAACTCTGTATCCGTTAAACAACTTTGGTTTTCTTTCCCCTACCCCTGGCAACCAAATTTTCTTCACTCCAAATAGAAACTTCCTACCCATTAAGCAATAACTTCTCCTTTCATCTCTCCCAGCTCCTGGTAACTTTCAATCTACTTTGTTTCTATGAGTCTGGCTCCTTTTGATGCCTCTTATCAGTGGATACAGTGTTTGTCTTTTTGTGACTGGCTGGCTTCATTTAGCATAATTTCCTCAAGGTTCCTCCATGTTGTCACTTGTAACAGGTTTTCTTCTTTTTTAAAGCTGAATAATATTCCTTTGCATGTATATTGCATTTACATTATTCATTCTTCCATCAATGGACGTTTGAGTTGCTTCTACCTCTTGGCTACTGTGAATAATGCTGCAATGAACACCGGTGTGAAAATGTCTCTTCAAGATCCTGCTTTCAGTTTTTTGGCTATATACCCAGAAGTAAAGCTGCTAGATTATATGATAAATCTATTTTTAATTTTTGTGAGAAATCTCCATGTTGTTCTCCATGGCAGCCTGTACCGTTTCACATTCCCGACAACAGTCCACAAAGGTTCCAGTTTCCCCACATCCTCTCCAACACTTATTATTTTGTGTTTTTTGATAGTGGCTATACTAATATGTGTATGAGGTGCATTGTGATTTTGATTTGCATGTCTCTAATGATTGAGCATCTTTTCTTATATGCTTAGGGCCATTTGGACACCGTCCCTGGAGAAATGTATATTCGGGTACTTTGCCTTTTTCTTTTTCTTTTTTTTTTTTTTTTTTTTTTTTTTTTTTTTTTTTTTTTTTTCAGAGTTTTACTCTTATCACCCAGGCTGGAGTGTAATGGCATGATCTCAGCTGAACACAACCTCTGCCTCCTGGGTTCAAGAGATTCTCCTGCCTCAGCCTCCTGAGTAGCTGGGATTACAGTCATGCACCACCACGTCTGGCTAATTTTGTATTTCTCATAGAGACGGGGTTTCTCCATGTTGGTCAGGCCAGTCTCAAACTCCCAACCTTAGGTGATCCGCTTAGCCTCGCAAAGTGCTGAGATTACAAGCATGAGTCACTGCGCATGGCTGCTTTGCCCATTTATAATTGAGTTCTTTGCTGTTAGATGTAGTAGTTCCTTATATAGTCTATGTATTAATCCCTTGTCAGATACATGATTTGCAAATATTTTCTCCCATTTTGTAGCTTTGCTTTTCACTCTGCTGACTCTTTCCTTTGATGTAAGGAAGTTTTTATGTTTGATGTAGTCCCATCTGTCTGTTTTTGCTTTTGTTGCCAAGCTTTTTGTGTCATATATAAGAACTTATTGCCAAATCCAAGATGACAAAGATTTATCCCTATGTTTTCTCCTAAGAGTGTTACGGTTTTAGCTTAAAGATGTTTAGGTCGTTGATTTATTTTGAATGAATTTTTTTTCTTTCTGTTTTTGGACTTTAAATAAAACAAAATTTTATTGAGCTGTAAAATTATTTATACACTTATTTTTGGCTTACATTTGTATGAGACATCCACTCCAAATGAAATTTCAAATGAAATTTTTGACATTTTATTTCAAAATTATACTTGTGTGGTTTTCTGCATATTTTCAAGTCGTTTTTGTTATTTTTTCTCTTATAATTCATTCTTAAACTATAAATGTACTGATAAATGACTTAGATACCCTTAATTCCTCATGATGTGTCAAATATTTGCTGATTTTATTTCTCTGTATTTTATAGAGGGGATGTCTCAGGTTTGGGATAGCATCTTAATACAATAAAGTGACTTAATGCCTGCCAAAAGCAAACATTCAGATAAAGTCTTATCAAAAAGCAATAATATTTCAGTCAATTTGATAAGAAAGAAGAATAAACTCTAGACACCCTGAATCAAAAAGATACATTGCTGTTTTTTCACTCATCATTAAGAAATATGGGTTTGGCCGGGCTCGGTTGGCTCATGCCTGTAAATCCCAGCATTTTAGGAGGCTGAGACGGGCAGATCACGAGGTCAAAAGATCAAGACCATCCTGGCCAACATGGTAAAACCCCGTCTCTACTAAAAATACAAAAATTAGCTGGGTGTGGTGGCACGCAGCTGTAGTCCCAGCTACTCAGGAGGCTGAGGCAGGAGAATCACTTGAACCAGGGAGGCAGAGGTTGCAGTGAGCTGATATCACACCACTGAACTCCAGCCTGGCGACAGAATGAGATTCTGTCTCAAAAAAAAAAAAAAAAAAAGAAAGAAAGAAAGGAAGAAAGAAAGAAAGAGAGAAAGAAATATGGGTTTTAATTAAAATTTCTATAATTAGCTATTTAAAATTCTTTTTTTCTCTTCTATAGTTTTTTATTGACATATAACAATTACACATAATTATGGAGTACATGTGATATTTGGTTAGATGTATATAATGTGTAATCATCAAATCAGGGTAATTAGGATAGCTATCACCTCAAACATTTATCATTTCTTTGTGTTTCTAACACAGAAATGCCAGATCTTCTCTTCTAATAATAATAAACTATTATTAACTATCGTCACTTTATTGCTCTACCAAACATTAGAACTTATTCCTTGTATTTAACCGTATTTCCTTTACTGGATAAAGAAATACATCCCCAATCTTCTACTTTCATAAAATCAACTTTGATTGAGACATATGAATGAGAACATGTGATACATGTGTCTTCTGTGCCTGACTTATTTCACTTAATGTGTCCTTCAGATTCATCCATGTTGTCACAAATGACAGAATTTCATTCTTTTTTGTGGTTGAACAATATTCCATTGTGTATCTGTGCCATATTTTTAATTCATTCATCCATTGATGGATAATCAGGTTATTTTCATATCTTGGCTACTGTCAGTGCTGCAATAAATATAGAAATGCAGATATCTTCAACACACTTTTTTTTTTTTTTTTTTTTTTGAGACAGGGTCTCTCTGTCACCCAGACTAGAGTGCAGTGGCATGATCTTGGCTCACCGCAACCTCCACCTCCTGGGTTCAAGCAGTTCTCCTACCTCAGCCTCCCGAGTAGCTGGGACTACAGGTGTGCACCACCACTCCTGGCTAATTTTTGTATTTTTAGTAGAGATGGGGTTTCACCATGTTGACTAGGCTGGTCTCCACCTAACCTCAAATGATCCACCTGCCTCGGCCTCTGAGAGTCCTGGGATTGTAGGCGTGAGCCACCACGCCCAGGCACTGATTCCATTTCTTTTGGATACACACTTAGCACTGGGATCGCTAAATCCTACAGTAAATCTATTTTGAATTTTTGAAGAGCCTCCATACTGTTTTCCATAGTGGCTGTACTAATTTACATTCTCATCAACAGTGTACTGGCATGCATTTGTTAGTTCTTATATTTTTGATATTAGCTATTTTAACTGGGGAGAGATAATATCTCATTGCATAAAATATAATACCTGATTTGCATTTTCCTGATGGCTAGTGATGTTGAAGATTTTACCACATATCTGTTGGCCATTTGTGTGTCTTCTTTTGGGACATGTCTATTCAGATCATTTGCCCATTCTTTAATCAGATTATTTGTTTTTTTGCTATTGAGTTTCTTATATATTTTGGTTATTAATCCTTTAGTCAAATGGATGTAAACATTTTCTCCCATTCTGTAGGTTGCCTCTTCGCTCTGCCGATTATTTTCTTGCTGTGTAAGAAGTTTTTTAGCTTGATATAACCCTGTTTGTTGATTTTTGCTGTTTCCTGTGCTTGTGAGGTTCTACTCAAAAAACAATCTTTGCCCAGACTAATGTCCTGAAGCATTTCCCCAGTGATTTCTTCTAGTTTCATGTCTTACATTTAAGTCTTTAATCTGTTTGATTTGATTTTTTAATATGGTGAGAGACAGGGTCCTAGATTTTTTCTTCTGCATATGGATAGCCAGTTTTCCCAGCACCATTAATTGACGAGACAGTTCTTTCCCCCATGTATGTTCTTGGCTTCTTTGTCAAAACTGGGTTGGCTCTATATGCATAGGTTTATTTCTGGGCTCTGTATTCTGTTCCATTTGGACTGTGTGTCTGTTTTCGTGCCAGTACTATGCTATTTTTGGTTACTATAGCTTTGTAGTACATTTCGATCCCTGGTAGTGTGATACCTCCAACTCTGTTCTTTTTGTTCAAAATCACTTTGGTTATTCAGGGACTTTTGTTCTATGTAAATTTTAAGATTTTTTTTCTATTTCTGTGAAGAACGTTGCTGTAGTTTGGATATCTGACACCCCCACTCCACCACCAAATCTCACATTGAAATGTGATCCCCAATGTTAGAGGTGGGGACGGGCAGGAGGCGTTTGGGTCATGGGGGCAGATTCCTCATGAATGGCTTGTTGCCATCCTCCTGGTAATGAGTTCTTGCCCTATGTACAAGATCCAATTGCTAAAAAGGGCCTGGCACCTCCTTCTCTGCTCTCTTCCTCCCTGTCTTGTCATGTGATCTCACCCGGACACTTTTCAGCTTCTGACACAAGTAGAAGCAATCTAAGGCCCTTGCCAGAAGCAGATGCCATGCTTCTTCTACAGCCTGCAGAACCATTAGCCAAATAAATGTCTTTTCTTTATAAATTACCCAGGTATTCCTCTACAGTCACAGAAACAGACTAAGACAAGTGTCATTGGTATTTGGATAAGGATTGCATTGATTCTGCAGATCATTTTAGGGGGTGGGTGACATGATTTGGCTGTGGCCCCACCCAAATCTCATCTTGAATTGTAGCTTGCATAATTCCCTCATGTTGTGGGAGGGACCCAGTGGGAGATAACTGAATCATGGGGGCAGTTTCCCCCATACTGCTCTTGTGGTAATGGACAAATCTCACGAGATCTGATGGTTCTATAAGGGGAAACCCCTTTCACTTGGCTCTCATTCTCTTCTCTTCTCTGCAGCCACGTGAGATGTGCCTTTAACCTTTCGCCTTCTGCCATGATTGTAAGCCCTGCCCAGCCACGTGGAACTGTGAGTCCATTAAACCTCTTTCTTTTGTAAATTGCCCAGTTTGGGGTGTGTCATTATCAACAGTGTGAAAATGGACTAATACAGGTGGTATGAATACATCAATATCAGCTTTTCCAATCCATGAGCATAGGATATCTTTCATTTTTTGGTGTCCTTTTCAATTTCTTTCGTGAGTGTTTTGTAACTTTCATTGTAGAGATCTTTTACTTTGTTGATTAAATTTATTCCTGGGGATTTGCTTTTGTTTTGGAAGCTAGTATGAATAGGACTGCTTTCCTTTTCAGAGTGTTCTCTGCTGAAATATATAAATGCTACTGACAAACAGGCATGATGGTTCATGCCTATAATCCCAAAACTGTTCAAGGCCAGGGTGGGAGGACTGCTTGAGCCTATGAATTCAAGACCATCCTGGACAACAAAGTAAGACTTTATCTCTACAAAAATGTTTCTAAAAATTAGCCTGGTGTGGTGGCACACGCCTTTAATCCCAGCTACTTGGGAGGATGAGGTAGAAGGACCACTTGAGCCTGGGATGTCTAGGCTTCAGTGAACCATGATCCTGCTACTGAATTCCAACCTGGGTGACTGAGCAAGACCCTGTCTCAAACAAACAAACAAAAAATGCCACTGATTTTCGTATATTGATTTTGAATTTTGCAACTTTGCTGCATTAGTTCATCAGTTCTGACAGTTTTTTGGTGCAATCTTTAAGTTCTTCTAAATGTAGAATCATCTCATCTATAAATAAGAATAATTTGACTTCTTTCTTTCCTATTTGGATGCCCTGTATTTCTTCCTCTTGCCTAATTGCTCTGGCTAGGACTTCCAGGATCATATTGAATAAAAATGGTGAAGGTGGACAACCTTGTCTTGTTCCAGGTCTTAGAGAAAAGGATTTTGATTTTTCCCCATCCAGTAGGATGTTAGCTACGGGTTTGTCATATATGACTTTTTGCCATCCAAAAGTCATATATGGCTTTTATTGCTTTGAGATATATTCCTACTATACTCAGTTTGTTGAGAGTTTTTATCCTGAATGGATGTTAAATTTTATCGAATGCTTTTTCAGCATCTATTGTAATTATATGGCTTTTGTTCTTGATTCTACTAATGTGATGTATCACATTTATTGATTTGCATATGTTGAACCATCCTTACATTCCTGGGATACACATGATCATAATGAATGATCTTTGTAATGTGTTGTTGAATTTAGTTTACTAATATTCTGGTGAAGATTTCTGCTTGTATATTAATCAGGAATACTGGCCTGTCATTTTTCTTTTATTGTTGTGTCCTTATCTGGTTTTGGTATCAGATTAATGCAGAAATCATTTTGAATTAATTTTTATATGTGGTGTGCAGTAAGAGTACAACTACATTCATTTACATGTAAAAATCCAATTGTCCCAGAACCATTTTTTGAAAAGACTATTCTTCCCCCACTGAATGAACTTGGCATCCTTATCAAGAATCCATTGACCATAGATGTATGAGTTTGTTTCTAGATTCTCAATTCTATTACATTGGTCTATATGCACATCTTTGTAACAGTGTCACACTGTTTTGATTACTATAACTTTGTATTAAGTTTTGAAACCCAGAAGTGTTAGCTTTCCAACTTTCTTCTTTTTATTAACTTTTATTTTAGGTTCAGGGGTACACATCAAGGCTTGTTATATGGTATATTGAATGTCATGGGGGGTTGGTGTACAGATTATTTGACCACCCCTATAATAAGCACAGTACCCATTAGGTAGTTATTATTCCTCTTCTTTTTCAATATTGTTGTTGCTATTTAGGGGCCCTGTGCAATTATGTAAAATTTAAAAATTGCCTTTTTTCACTTCTGCAAATAATACTGCTAGGGAAACTATTTTTCAGTAAGTAAACTAAAAAGATCTTAAAAAACACCCAATGCAAATTTTTTTTTTCAGATACTTATAAGTTAGTCGGAAGAGTCAAGTTAGACAGCAGATACTACCCACGACAGAATGTCTAAGTAATGAGACTATTAATCAGAAGAGTCAAGTTAGACAGCAGGTACGACCCACAACAGAATGTCTAAAATGAGACTATTCCTGCTCTGGAAATAAGAGGAAACAAAAACCTGCCTCATTTACAAGTTCAATCAATCCAATTAATCAAAAGTGGTTTATATTTCTGTTAAACCTCCGTAAAAGCCCAAACCAGAGTTTCATTCTTACTTTGCAAAATTGTAGTGTCTCTGCTAAAAACAATGCCTATGAAACAATGTCTTTGGCAAGGATGTCACCCAAGCTGACTCAACCAAATAAGCTTTGATCCCAAAAGTGGCCCTATGGGGAAGAAATTATATTTCCAAAGAGGGTGATTTTACTCAAAAATTCTCTATGGCAACTGCTGCACTCACAATAGATTTAACACACACATACATACATACATCCACACGTACACACACACACATTCTAATTCCAATCTGGTCACACCTTGCTTTGGAGTGAAACTGTTTAACAGCGTATTAGCTACTTGTTTATCATTTCGTACATCAGCTTTGTTGTCTTACATATATGACGCTCTGTTTCCAACCAGAGCTTGTTCCTGCACAAGCCTTCAAAGCACCCACCACAGCCCCAGGCTCCTGCGGCAGCCTCACCAGCTCATCTGTTCCACTTGTGGCGTTAGCGTGTGCTACACCAAGGCAACAGGTTTTGTGAATCAGAGTTTGAAAGCCTGAGAAAGCCTACTGGGGAGACTGAGGCAAGAGAATCACTTGAACCCGGGAGGCGGAGGTTGCAGTGAGCTGAAATCACACCATTGTCAGCCTGAGAAATGTAGAACCACCATGTGTCACCTCTGTGTCCCCCTGGGTATATTAGTCAGGGTCCTCGAGAGTTTCAGAACTTATAGGGTAGATGTATCTATAAAGGGGAGATTATTAAGGAGTATTGACTCACATGGTCTCAAGGTGAGGTCCCACAATAGGCCATCTGCAAGCTGAGGAGCAAGGAAGCCCGTTCGAGTCCCAAAGCTGAAGAACTTGGAGTCTGACGTTCAAGGGCAGGAAGCATCCAGCACGAGAGAAAGATGGAGGCCAGAAGAGTAAGCCAGCCTAGGCTGGGCACAGTGGCTCACGCCTGTAATCCCAGCACTTTGGGAGGCTGAGGCAGACGGATCACTTGAGGTCAGGAGTTTGAGACCAACCTGGCCAGCATGGCAAAACCCCGTCTCCATTGAAAATACAAAAATTAGCTGGGCATGGTGGTGGGTGCCTGTAACTACAGCTACTGGGGAGGCTGAGGCAGGAGAATCACTTGAACCTGGGAGACAGAGGTTGCAGTGACCCAAGATTGCACCATTGTACTCCAGCCTGGGTGACAAGAGCAAAACTCCATCTCAAAAAAAAAAAAAAAAAAAGCAAGCCAGTCTAGTATTTTCACGTTCTCCTGCCTTTTTAATTCTGGCCGAGCTGGCAGTTGATTAGATAATATCCACCTAGCTTGAGGGTGGATCTGCCTTTCCCAGTCCACTTACTCAAATGTTAATCTCCTTTGGCAACACCCTCACACACACAGGAATATGTTCCATCTTTCAATCCAATCTAGCTGACACTCAATATTAACCATCACGCTGGGTCATAACCCAAAATGTAGTTTTTTTTAGAACCAGAGCTCTAAATAACAGTCACCTGGCGTGATCCCACAATCATCTGGCATCTCCTCTCCCCTCACGTTCCCTCTGCTCTGTGTCCCTTGCCTCTCTTCCTCCCAAATCATCCCCTCGTGCCCTCCATTTAAACCCTGATGAAAGGCCGGCTCCATCCTCAGCTGTCATCACGTCACTCATTTCCATATCGAAGCCTCCTGGGTTTGCACCTAATTGGGTAAAGCCCAGCACACACATCTACATTCCAGTTGCAAGGGATACACACTCCTTGCTGGGAGGGCTGGAAAAGGAAGTTGACCAGATTCTACCTTGAGAAAGCAGGACAATGCTCGCAAGATGAGACACTATCTACACAAGAAGGGTGCTCAGCATTTAGGCAGCCACAGCTGGAAGACGTCCACTACCCATGTTTACATAATCATAGGCAAGGAGAAGTTTTGGCAGTGGAAGATTTAAGATAATTTTTTTACTATTTTTATTTTTTTGAAACAGGGTCTCGCTTTGTCACCCAGGCTGGAGTGCAGTGGCACGATCTCAGCTCACTGCAATCTCCACCTCCCAGGGTCAAGCCATTTTCCTGCCTTAGCCTCCTGAGTAGTTGGGATTACAGGTGCTCTCCACCACGCCCTGCTAATTTTTGTATTTTTAATAGAGACGGGGTTTTGACGTGTTTGGCCAGGCTGGTCTTGAACTCCTGACCTCAACTGATCTGCTCACCTCAGTTTCCCAAAGTCCTGGGATTACAGGCATGATCCACCGCAACCCGGCCTAAATTTTACAGGAAGCAGGACTCAGTGGTGGATTGGATGTGGATGACAGAAAGAGATGGCGAGCTGTCCAGCTTGAGCAACCTGAGAGAAGGCAAGGCCATTTACTGCGATGAAACGTGCTGGAAGAAGATAAAGTGAAGGGTGGAAGCCCTAAGTTCAGTTTGGGACATACTGTCCTTGAGGGGCTTTGTAAGTTTCAGGTTCTGAGGCTCCAGTGGTGAGATCAGTGATCACCCGTGGCCTTGTGTGCGGCACCCAGCATCTGTTCTAATTCCATCCATCACCAGCTGGTTCTCATTTCCCAAACCTTTGTCCCGGCTATCAACCTCCAGAGATCTGGGTTACCCTCTCCTATTCGTAAACACGGTCCCCAGCCGAACCTCACTTCACCTAATTACCAGGCAGGTGAGCCTGGGCAAACCACTTCACTGCTTTAATCCTCGATTCCTCGTCTGAAAATGAGAGGGTTACAAAAGATGCCTTCCAAGGGCCCTCCTTCCAGGTCCACTGTGGTTCTAAATAAAACGCGGCACTTCGCTGATCCACCGCGAGAGGGCACCAGAGAAACGTCCCCGCACAGGACGGCATTGGAAGCGCCCCGAGCCAGCCAGCGTACCAGGTGGAAGGTGGAATGCCATCCTACCGCATCCTCCTCACTTGGGAAAACCCTTCAATCTGGGGAAAACCCCCGAAAAGCAGCAACCGCAGCCAACGTCCTATTGATACCCTTTATTTCTTTATCAAGGCAAAAAGCATCGTCCAGCTCTTCGCTGCCAGAGTCTGTTAGTCAAATGCATGAATTTTCAAGGTAAATTAGATCCAGGTGGCACATTACAGTCAATCACCTGGGTGCTCTTAGATGCACCGATGCTCCGCTCCCAACCCAGAGCAGCGCGAAGGGCCACAGCCCTCCCATCAGCTAAAAGATGGGAAAAAAAATAAAAATAAATTAAAAAGCATGAGCTTGGGACGGATTCCTGCTCGCCTCCCACTCCTGGCTCCTGGAAACTCACAGCATAGTTGCTAAGTCAGATTCGACTATTTTGTGGACATTGCCAAAAAAACTTGAGATGATCCTACAGGTAGGTCTCCAGCAGGGAGCAGTGGGGCACACGTGGCACCCTCAAAGCTGGTTCGGCAGAAAGCTCTTAGCATGTGGTGAGCTTGCTCCCTCACCCTTACTATGAGAAGCAGGGCAGAATCCTGATCCTTGGATTTCTAGCATGCAGTCCTGTTAGGATAGCTCATCGATGAACTTTCTGGCTGGGAAATGCCTGGCCTTGCCAATCATTCCCTCTGTGTGCCGTCTAATCCCGGTCGAGAACACCGAACACAAACGCTGCTGTTTGTGGTGCAAGCCACACCTTCTCAGTCACCTCTAAAATGGTGAGAAAAGATAAGCGTACCCGCCCAATTCATCTCCTCGCCAGGTTTGTGAGGACCAGACTAAGGTATCTGTACATGTTCTGAAGTGTATTCTACAAATGCAAACTCCGGGTGGAATTATTTCAAAGGTGTGCTTATTTATGCTATGAATAATGTAATGATACAAGGGTGTAATTATTTTCAAGGTAATGTTCACATCACAGTGTCTGATTTACAAGAGCTAAAAGGTAAATGATCTAAATGTCCAAAATTATCAAATATCAAGTTGAGGCCCTCTTGTCAGCAAGTACTTGAGGACCTATGGTGTGTGAGTCTGTTTTTGCATTGCTATAAAGAAATGCCTCTGTCAGGAGCGATGTAATCCCATGCACTTTGTGAGGCCAAGGTCGGTGGATTGCTTGAGCTCAGGAGTTCAAGACCACCCTGGGGACTAGCCTGACAAATATGGTGAAATCCCATCTCTACTAAAAATACAAAACTTAGCCAGGCATGGTGGCAAGTGCCTGTAGTCCCAGCTACTCGGGCAGCCGAGGCAGAAGAATCACTTGAATCTGGGAGGCGGAGGTTGTAGTGAGCCGAGATTGTGCCACTGCACCCCAGCCTGGTGACAGAATGAGACACCATCTCAAAAACAAACAAAAAAAAGAAAGAAAGAAAAAGGATACCTGATGCTGGGTAATTTATAAGAAAAGAGGTTTAATTGGCTCGTGGTTCTGCAGGCTGTACAAGCATGGCTCCAGCATCTGCCTCTGGTGAGGTCTCAGGAAGCTTCCAATCATGGCAGGAGGAGAAGGGAGAGAAGGTGATGTCACATGGAAGATGCAGGGTTGGCGGGGAGGTTCCAGACTTTTATACAACCAGATCTCACGCGAACTGACCAGCAAGAACTCACTTATCACCTGGGGTTGGGGATGGTGCTAAACCATTCATGAGAGACCTGCCCCCATGATCCAACCACCCCCACCAGGCCTCACCTCCAATAGTGGGAATCCCATTTCAACACAAGATTTGGAGGCAGCTCACATCCAAATTATCATATGGTGTGTCAACCCAAAGGGAATCTTTGTAACCATTAAACAGTATGTTATAGGGGCCTAGTGTGGTGGCTCATCCTAGCACTTTGGGAGGCTGAGAAAGGTGGATTGCCTGAGATTAGGGGTTTGAGACCAGCCTGCGGAACACGATGAAACCCCGTCCCCACTAAAAATACAAAAAAATTAGCCAGGCATGGTGGTGTGCACCTGTAATCCCAGCTACTCGGGAGGCTGAGACAGGAGAATCGCTTGAGTCCAGGAGGTGGATGTTGCAGTAAGGCCAAGGTGGGTGGATCACCTGAGGTCAGGAGTTCGAGACCAGCCTGGCCAACATGGCAAAACCCTGTCTGTACAAAAGATACAAAAATTAGCTGGGTGCAGTGGCAGGTGCCTGTAATCCCAGCTACTTGGAAAACTGAGGCAGAAGAATCGCTTAAACCCAGGAGGCAGAGGTTGCAGTGAGCTAAGATCACGCTGTTGCATTCCAGCCTGGGAGACAGAGCAAGACTCCATCTCAAAAAACAAAAAAAAAAACTAAATGCAGTGGACTCTGGAACAACGTAAGAGGGACAACTCCCTATGCAGTCAAAGATTCATGTGTAACTCTCGACTCCCCAAGACTTAACCACTCATAGCTTATTGTTGACCGAAAGACTTCCAATAACATAGAGTCAGTTAACACATATTTTATATGTTATACGTATTATACACTGTATTCTTACAACAGAATAAGCTGAAGAGAAAATATATTTACTATTCATTAAGTGGAAGTGAATTAGCATAAAAGTCTTATCACCTTCACGCTGAGTAGGCTGAGAAGGAGGAGGAAGAGGAGGGGTTAGTCTTGCTGTCTCAGGGGTGACAGAGGCAGAAGAAATCCATGTATATGTGGACTAACACAGTTTAAACTTGCATTGTTCAAGGTATGCCGATGCTCTGACCTCACCCTCAGAGACTGTGATTCTCTTGGTGTGAGGTGTGTCTTGGCATCAGTATATTTTCTTTTTTATTTTTTTGAGATGGAATCTCGCTCTATTGCCCAGGCTGAAGTGCAGTGGCTCAATCTCGGTTCACTGCAAACTCCGCCACCCAGGTTCAAGCAATCCTCCTGTCTCAGCCTCCTGAGTAGCTGTTACTACAGGCACACACCACTGTGTCCAGCTAATTTTTGTATTTTTAGTAGAGATGGGATTTCACCAATTGGCCAGGCTGGTCTCAAACGCCTGACCTCAGGTGATCCGCCCACTTCAGCCTCCCCAAGGGCAGCATCAGTATGTTTTCAAAGCTACTCGGGTTTGAGCACATACAACTGACGTGTATGATTTCCTGATTACACTATCCCTCGATACCACCAGAAGAAAACATCAGCTACCTGGAAGCCAAATTAAGACCACATCATATTCTAAGCATGTGTTTACACGGACATTAAGCTATCACGTGCTTCCCTTAGACAAAGGTTGCACCTCTTCTGGAATTGCAGGAAACCCCCAGTGAAAATGTCCTAAAGAGCACAACAGAGGGTCGGGTGTGGTGGCGCACACCTGCAATCCCAGCACTTTGGGAGGCCGAGGTAGATGGATCACCTGAGGTCAGGTGTTTGAGTCCAGCCTGGTCAACATGGGGAAACCCCATCTCCACTAAAAATACAGAAATTAGCTGGGCTCAGTGGTGCGCACCTGTAATCCCAGCTACTCAGGAGGCTGAGGCAAGAGAATTACTTGAGCCTGGGAGGCGGACTGCAGTGAGCCGAGATGGCACCACAGCACTCCAGCCTGGGCGACAGAGTGAGAATCTGTCTCAAAAAAAAAAAGCACAACAGGGAAAGAGCGAGGGTGGGACCCTCCGGTTACTAAGTCCCCTCACTCTGTGTGCATCACTGCTGCCTCCTTGTTCCTAAGGACCTAGGAATTCCTTCCGCTGCCCCTCTTCATCACTGCCACAGCCCAAGCGTGGCTACCCGTTATCAGTAGCAGAGACCTTGAGCACATACGTATGGGACTTTCTTACTCTCCGCTTTATTACTGTCCCAGAAAATATCTGTGGAACTTTATTTCCTCTTCACTTTGTTACTGTCCCAGGAAAAAGGCATAAACAGTACCTGTGTATACGTATGTGCAACTGGAATGTTTATGAGGAAACGGGAAATAAAAATAACGAACACAGAAAGTAAAAATAATATCACGGAATCTCCATGTGAAGCCCTTGTTCATGTTTGGTTTTGACATTTTCATAGATTCTGACCTTTCTTGTAGGCATTTCTCAACCCATTTGCATTGATCTGGGGTAATTCCCTCCAGTTCTTATCCTGGAAGATACCCTTATCTGCACCTTAAACAGGTGAAATTCTTCAAATTTTATCCAGTTTCCAGGACTGATCAAAACTCTTAGCTCCTTTTAGAACTGGGTTCTTAATTTTTGGTCTGCAGCTAAGAGAGAACAGTGAAGAAAGTTCTTCAGAATCTGTTCCCTTACGGTTTCCTTCTTGTTTTTGTTTTCTCTGGCGAGGGTATATAAGCCAGGATTCTATGCCACTGCTTTGAAATTTAGTCATTTCTCTGGGTATCTGTCAGGTATACATGAGATATAACATTAATAAACTTCGGCTTGTTTGTATTAATCTTTTATTACAGAGATCCTAAGAACCCAGGAAAACAGAGGGAAAATTATCTTTTCCTCCCCTATATCACCAAGGTATTGTTGACAAAAAGAGCCAAACTGTAAAATATTTGAAGAGATTTATTTCAAGCCAACTATGAATGACCAATGGCCCATGACACCACCCTCAGGAGATCCTGAGAACATGTGCCCAAGGCGGTCTGCCTACAGCTTGGTTTGATATATTTCAGAGAGACATAAGACCTCAATCAATACATGTGCGATGCACATCGGTTCTGTCTGCACAGGTGGGAAGTAGGGGCCTCCGGGTTATAGGTAGATTCAGAGATTTTCTGATTAGCAATTGATTGAAAGAGATATTATCTAAAAACCTGTAATGAATAGAGTTATCATGATAAGGCATTGTGGAGACCAAGGTTTTATTGTGCAGTTGAAGCCTCCAGGTAGCAGGCTTCATAGAGAATAGACTGTAAATATTTCTTATTAGACCTAAAGACCCTGTTCTATCAGTAATTCCAAAAGGGAGGAGGGTATAATGGGTTGAATGTCTGGCTCCCCTTCCCATCACAGCCTGAACTAGTGTTTCAGGTTAATTTTAAAATGCTTTTGGCCAAGAGGAAGGGTCCATACAGATATGAACCATCTGTACGGACCATTTAATTACTGATTTAAATGGACTAATTCAATTAATAAAAGACATGGAATTTGACTTTTGGTTTACAGTATTCACTTATGCAGTGCACTTCACTGTATAAACATTTACCTCAATTTTAAAAGTCATTTTTTAAAAGATCCCTCTCGCTTTCTTGAAATTCCGTCTTGTTCCTTTTTCTCATCTGGTTATCAGTAAACTAATGAAATGCTTTGGATTTGTGCCTCCGCCAAAATCTTATGTGGAATTATAATCCCCAATGTTGGAGGAGGGGCCTGGTGGAAGGTGATTGGATCAGGGGGCATACATCCCCCTTGCTGTTCTTGTCATAGTGAGTTCTCATAAGATCTGGTTGTTTAAAAGTGTGTAGCAGCTGGCTGCAATGTCTCACGCCTATAATCCCAGCACTTTGGGAGGACAAGGCAGGTGGATCAATTGAGGCCAGGAGTTCGAGACCAGCCTGGCCAATGTGGTGAAGCCCTGTCTCTATTAAAAATATAAAAATTATCTGGGCGTGGTGGTGCACACCTGTAATCTCCAGCTACCTGGGAGGCTGAAGCTTGAGAATTGCTTGAACCCGGGAAGCAGAGGTTGCAGTGGACCAAGACTGCACCACTACGCTCCAGCCTGGGTGAAAGAGCAAGGCTCCATCTTAAAATACATATGTGTGTGCGTGTGTGTGTGTGTGTGTGTAGCACTTCTCCTTTTGCTCTCTTCCTTCTGCTCCAGCTGGCTTCCCCTTTGCTTTCTACCATGATTGTAAGTTTCCTGAGGCCTCCACAGCCATGCTTCCTGTACAGCCTGTGGAACCATGAACAAATTAAGCCTCTTTTCTTTATAAATTACCCAGTCTCAGGTAGTTCTTTATAGCAACGTGAGAATGGACTAATTCAATTAATAAAACATTTCAGAGTCATTTCAGAATCTAACCAATGACTTAGACTTTTCCAGCCTGAGATATCAGCTTTCTTCTTGCTTCCCAAGACAATTTCATTTCTTCCATGTCAAAATTTCTTAAATATATACCAAGGTACAACAGAAACATTTCCATGTAGAAAAGCATGACCATTTCTTAACTTATGAAAACAAGCTCCATGGCAGAGAGGGAGCCCCTCTGAGGCCCCACCACATGGTAGCGGTAGCCTGGGATCCCACTCCCGGGGTTCGTGATATTGCTGGAGTCTGTCGGTCAGAAACATAAGAGATTATCTTGGACCAGCTGTCATCATAAGAGAGCTCTTCATAAATAAAAAGCAGACCAACTTTTCTGGGCTATGACAGAAAAATGGGCAAAAGAAGATAACAACTGAAGGGTAGCAAATATAATACCCCAATATATGACACTTTGGCATAAGGATTCTTTTTTTTCTCTTTTTCTTTTTGAGACAGAGTCTCGCTCTGTCACCCGGGCTAGAGTGCAGTGGCACGATCTTGGCTCACTGCAACTTCCGCCTCCAGGGTTCAAGTGATTCTCCTGCCTCAGCCTCTTGAGTAGCTGAGATTACAGGTGCATGCCGCCACATCTGGCTAATTTTTGTATTTTTAGTAGAGACGGGGTTTCACCATGTTGGCCAGGCTGGTCTTGAACTCCTAACCTCAAGTGATCTGCCTGCCTCGGCTTCCCAAAGTGCTGGGATTACAGGCATGAGCTGCTGCGCCCCAGGCCTGCATAAGGATTCTTCTGAGCTGAAGGAAATTGAAAAGAAGCAGATGGGAGAAAAGCTCTCTGCCCTTCCCCTATTTGCCTAAAAGCAAAACGTAGATTTACATCAGAGTCCCTCCCCTCCTGTCTGCCAGAAAGAGATGACTTCACAGCCTTATCAACCTGAAGATGGCACCAGAGGAATCTATATGACAAACTAGTTTTTATCCACCCTTAGTTTCCTTTCTGCTTATTTGCCTTCCCACAATTTGCCACGCCTAAGACTGATGGTCCTTCTCCTTATCTTGCCACTTCTCTAAGGATGTATTGCTCTTTGCTAAAGTACTATATACACCAAAATTCTCAGTCACCTGTTTGACAATTACTCTTTCTCTGAGTTTTCTCCCACGTGTATATGAAATATACTTGTAATAAGCTTCTGTTCGCTTTTCTTTTGATAATCTGTTTTTGCTTACGAAGATCCCAGTTAAAACTAAGAAAGATAGAAAGAAAAATTGTTTTTCCTCCCACAGGCAGTCAGTTACAATTTTTAAAACTCAGATATCATTTTTTAAGAGAATTTCAAGATCAATTGCTTAAGAAAGAGAAATATCAAGAAAACTCTGGTAGAATTCTCAAGTGTGTTCCGTATAAAAATTGAGTGAATAATTTTAATTAAAACAAATTGTATATGCCCTGAACAAGATTAAGGAAAATTAAAAAAAAAAAAAATGGAGCAGTTGATGGAATTTCATGTGTATTTGTACTATAGATCCCTTTCTGGTGTGCAGAGTTACAGGAGAAATCTGAAATTCAACCAGAAAAAAAAATTGTAATGATTTTTTCCTATCTTAGCTAAGACATAGATTGTGGGTTTTAATTCTTTTTAATTCCCAAATTGGGGTACTTCAGACTCAGCTATCTGAACATGAATTATTGAGTAATATAGCAGTGACACAGGGCTCACCCACGAAATTGCTAGTTTGAGTACAGCGTCCATATTTGCTTTAAAAATCAGGCCAGGAGGGATGACTCCCACCTGTAATCCCAGCACTTCGGGAGGCCGAGGTGGGTGGATCACTTGAGGTCAGGAGTTCGAGACCAGCCTGACCAACATTGTGAAGCTCCGTCTCTACTAAAAATACAAAAATTAGCCGGGCATGGTTGTGTGTGCCTGTAGTACCAGTTACTCAGGAAGCTGAGGCAGGAGAATTGCTTGAACCTGGGAGGGGGAGGTTGTGGTGAGCCGAGATTGTGCCACTGCACTCCAGCCTGGGCAACAGAGCAAGACCTTGTCTCAAAAAAAAAAAACCCAAGTACTTTTGAACACACTTTCAAGGTAGCTTTTCCGATTTTTAAAATTCAATAGGAAAATGTTTACTTTTATTCTAATCACTTGGATCACTTTTAAATCTAGATTGGCTTTTACATATTTAACAGGGTGGTGCATAACTTTACAAGTGAATACAAAACCCTAATTAGAATAAAGGCATTTTCCAGCTTCCTTCTCTACAAATGCCAGTTTTCTTGATTAGTCAAAACCTGAGCTGGAAGTTTCCAAAGCAAACTTGGCACCGTCTCCTCATCTCAGAACACTGAGAACATAGAGGCTCCGCTGCTTCCTCCATGTGGGCTGGGAGGGGGGCGGGAGGGAGACACAGCAGGCGGTAACCGCTAATTGGTCGCGTGATAAAGTAGGTATTATTATCCCCACTGCAGAGGTGCAGAAAGAGACACAGAAGGATTGGTGTTTTGCCCAGGTTCACACAGCTGATCAATGGAAATGTCAAGATTGAAGCACACAGGGGTTCCACCCCAAAGCCCATGCACATTCTCTGCATTCAGACTCCCTGTTCTCAACAGAGAGGGGAGAGTGACAAAGCCTGGACTGCTCTCAAAAATAACCCCGACTTCTCAGCAATAATTTCCAATTTCTTCTCAGAAACCCCCCAAGATAATTTTGAAAATATATTCCCTCTGACAGCTAAATGTCATAAATAAATGTTTTGTTATAAATTTAAGTAGTTTCAGGGGAACACTACACACTGGGGTCAGTTAGGGGGAAATAGGGGAGGGATTGTGGGGGGTGGGGAGCTGGGGAGAGATAGCAAGGGGAGAGATGCTGGATGTAGGTGATGGGGAGGAAGGCAGCAAATCACACTGCCACGTGTGTACCTATGCAACAATCTTGCATGTTCTTCACATGTACCCCAAAACCTAAAATGCAATAAAATAAATTAAATAAATAAATAAATAAATAAATTTAAGTAGTTTCAAAGCATGCACTGCCTGGAGAGGGTAGATGATGGCGGTAATGGTCCCAAAAGAGTCCCACTTCTTTCCTGGATCCATGACGCGGGAGAGTTCCTTCCCAACTGGACACCCGGCTTGCTTTCGCCAAGGGTTATGGAAAGGAGAGTCAGGAAGCAGCCTGAAAATTGCTCGTGTTCTGGGGCTTGCTCCTGCTACTCTTTGGAGCCTGTGGTCGCCATGTAAGAAAGCCCATGCTAGTCTACTGGTGGAAGAGAGATCACGTGAAGCAGAGACAAGCAGTCCTGGCTGACGTTCCTGGACCAAGCAGCCCTCCAGCTGACACACATGTGAAGCCGCAGGGTGTGAGGACATGCAGCCCCAGCTGAGCTGAACCACCAGCTGACCACGGAGATCACCAACCCAGCCATGTCCAGAACCACCCAGCTAACCCCTAGATTCATGAACATTGTAAATGCTTGTTGTATTAAGCCACTAAGCCTTAGGTTGCTTTTGTTACCTAGCAACTGATACATATTATAAATGTGATATTTTCAAAGAAAACTATTATGTCAGTTTTAATGTATCCAGTGTATCCAAAATCTCAAATCAATTTGATGCCCATCATCCATTCAAAAGATAAATTTAGGCCAGGTGCAGTGGCTCATATCTGTAACCCCAGCACTTTGGAAGGCCAAGGCAGGCAAATCACAAGGTCAGGAGATTGAGACCATCCTGGCCAACATGGTGAAACCCGTCTCTACTAAAAATACAAAAATTAGCTGCGTGTGGTGGTGTGTGCCTGAAAGCCCAGCTACTCTGGAGGCTGAGGCAGGAGAATCACTTGAACCCGGGAGGTGGAGGTTGCAGTGAGCTGAGATGGTGCCACTCCAGCCTGGCAACAGAGTGAGACTCCATCTCACACACACACACACAAAAGATACATTTAAAAACTTGATAATTTCATATCATTCCTTTTTCCTTTTAGCCCCATTTTATAATACTTTATTACCCTATCATACTTCTTTACAACAAAGATATCTACACACATTTTTATGTTAAAACTTTTGGCATTTCCTATGACCATAAAGCTCCAACAATTTTTTTAAAAAATGACTTCTGGACTGTGTTACCATTGCAATTATTATTGGTACACAATTGATCAATATAAAAATGTATCAGCTAGGCACAGTGGCTCATGCCTGTGACCCCAGCACTTTGGGAGGCTGAGGTGGGAAAACTGCATGAAGTCAGGAGTTCAAGGCCACCTGGGCAACATACGGAGATCTTGTCTCTACAAAAAATTTAAAAGTTAGCCCCACCGGTCATGGCATGTGTCTGTAGTCCCAGCTATTCAGGAGGCTGAGGTGGGAGGATTGCTTGAGTCCACTTAGAGGCTGTAGCGAGCTATGATTGCACCTGCACTCTAGCCTGGGTGACAAAAATAAATCTCTCTCTCTTATATACCAAAATATATATATATAATAAATCAATCTCTCTCTCTAATA